>NC_058082.1:301718959-301968536 GCF_014858855.1 Bufo gargarizans | reverse complement strand
CACCTAAAGTGTGTTGTAAAATCAGTTTTGAATACCTTGAGGGGTGTAGTTTGTAAAATGGGGTAATTTTTGGGTGGTTTCAATTATGTAAGCCTCACAAAATGACTTCAGACCTGAACTGGTCCTGAAAAAGTGGGTTTTAGAAAGTTTCTGAAAAATTTCAAGATTTGCTTCTAAACTTCTAAGCCTTGTAACTTCCCCAAAAATCAAAATGGCATTCACAAAATGATCCAAACATGAAGTAGACATATGGGGAATGTAAAGTAATAACTATTTTTGGAGATTACTATCTATTATAAAAGTAGAGAAATTGAAATTTGGAAATTTGCTAATTTCTCTAAATTTTTGGTAAATTTTGAATTATTGTCCCCAACAATTTGGTGTCTTTCACAGCCCTTTCTGGACTGAGCTACAGCCTCCCTCATGTGCAGTATAACTCCAGCATTGCCCACTACTTCTTGGTTACCACAGGGCTGTTATCTCACACAACAGCCCACTGTTCTCCTAGTTATCTTTTTGTCCCATCACCTCCCATCTTCCCACCTGTGTCTCACAGGGGCTGAGTCAGAGCCTGCAATTATTTCAACACTTACACATCTCTCTGCTGCCTTCTTCACAGACACCTATGAGGTTTATTTAGGTCCTTTTTTTGAGAACTGCTCCATGCCTCTGTTCTAGTTCTTCTTTGGTACATGGAACCTCTGTATATTGTGTAGCTACCTCCACAGACTGACTCAGTTCCCACGATCATTTATCTATCTATCTATCTATCTATCTATCTATCTATCTATCTATCTATCTATCTATCTATCTTCTTGATCTCAGCTACAACAGCAACATCTAATAAGAGCAGCAAATAACATAGCATCAATAAATTTACATTGAACCACAAACAAACTTGTAAGTGGGAACATATTAAATTTAACCTCTTTCTAGGGGCCCAGGATTTCCTCTAACTTATTATAAAGTGGACACTACATATTTGGATAGAAAGTGTTTCCTTATATACAAAGAACCCAATCTGAGTCCAATGGCCATGGACGTTACAACACTATAGCATTATTCTAGGTGAGGCCACCAGCTATAGATTCTGTTGGGTCTAGTTAAAGCTCTTTACATTTACTATAAATGGCATCTGTCAGCAGATTTGTACCTATGAAACTGGCTGACCTGTGACGTGCGCTTGACAGCAGTCTCATGTTCATGTGTGCCCATATAGCTGAGAAAAAATTATGTTTTAATATCGGCAGATGAGCCTTTAAGAGTAACGGGGGCATTGCCATTAATCCTACAGGTTCTGCTCTCTACCGCACCCTCTGCACTTTGATTGACAGGACCAGGCAGTCTACAAATACAGTATTTTTTTGTAACAGAGTAGTGATTGAAATCTGGACAGTTTATTTCTCAGATGCTTGGTACAATACACAGCTATGAGATAATTTTTCCATTTAAAATGATCTGTGGTCATAATTATGGAAATATTTACTGTAATTCAAGTCAGATTGTATATTATTATATTGTATTTTCAATATCTACAACTGTCTGATTTTGCTTGCAAGGAATCAAAAATAGGCAGCACAAGGAGTTAATACGTTGCCGACCTAGGACGAGAATGGTCGTCCTAACTGGCCGGTACTTAATGCACTAGGACGAGCATTCTGATCCTAGGGTTAAGTGGCTGCCCCACACACGCTGCCGCGATCAGCAGCAGGGGCCCGGCTGATACTGACAGCCCCTGCTGTATCTGTCAGCATTGGTGAAAACACAGATGCCGGCGGATTAACCCCCTGTATGCCATGGTCACGCTGACCGCGGCATACAGGGGGTTTGCGGCAGCTTGTACATCCCCATCGGGTCCCCGTGCTGTGGTGATGGGGACCTGATGGTTGCTATGGCAGCCCCGATGCCTTGAACAGGCATCGGGACTGCCAGCTACGGAAGCCCAGGAGATCCAGCCCCAGGATTACAGTGGAAGACACTAAGGCCCCTTTCACACGGGCGAGTTTTCCGTGCGGGTGCGATCCGTGCGGCGAACGTATAGCACCCGCACTAAAACCTGACCCATTCATTTCTATGGGGCTGTGCACATGAGCGTTGTTTTTCACGCATCACTTGTGCGTTCAGTTGAAATCGCAGCATGCTCTATTTTGTCCGATTTTGACATGACGCAGGCCCCATAGAAGTGAATGGGGTGCGTGAAAATCGCATAGAATCCGCAAGCAAGTACGGATGCGGTGCGATTTTCACGCACGGTTGCTAGGAGACGATCGGGATGGAGACCCGATCATTATTATTTTCCCTTATAACATGGTTATAAGGGAAAATAATAGCATTCTGAATACAGAATGCATAGTAAAACAGCGCTAGAGGGGTTAAAAAAAAAAAGAAAAAAAATTAACTCACCTTAGTCCACTTGATCGCGAAGCCGGCATCTCCTTGTGTCTCCTCTGCGCTGAACAGGACCTGGGGTGAGCTGCTCCATTAAATACCGGTTAAGGACCTTCTATGACGTCACTCCGGTCATCACATGGTCTTTTACCATGGTGAATCACCATGGTGAAAGATCATGTGACGTACCATGTGATGACCGGAGTGACGTCATCGAAGGTCCTTAACCGGTATTTAATGGAGCAGCTCACCCCTGGTCCTGTTCAGCGCAGAGGAGACACAAGGAGATGCCGGGCTTCGTGATCAAGTGGACTAAGGTGAGTTAAATTATTATTATTTTTTTTAACCCCTCTAGCGCTGGTTTACTATGCATTCTGTATTCAGAATGCTATTATTTTCCCTTATAACCATGTTATAAGGGAAAATAATACAATCTTCAGAACATCAATCCCAAGCCCGAACTTCTGTGAAGAAGTTCGGGTTTGGGTACCAAACATGCGCGATTTTTCTCATGCGAGTGCAACGCATGACAATGTTTTGCACTCGCGCGGGAAAATCGCGCATTTTCCCGCAACGCACCCGGCTCTTATCCGGGCAAAAAAACTGAAGCCCTTGTGAAAGAGGCCTAACAGTTCAATACAGCACGATACAAATGTATTGTGCTGTATTGAAACAGGGATCCGACCCTGAAATGTTAAAGTCCCATAGTGGGACAAAAAATAAAGTGAAAAAAGAAGTTAAAAATAAGAAAGATTACAAAAAAAATAAGGTTTAAAAAACAAAACAAAAAAACGCCCTTTTCCCAAAGTAAAGTAAAATTATTATTTTTTTTAATAGGGAAAAAAAGAAAAGTAGACATATTAGGTATTGCCGTGTCCGTATCAACCAGCTCTCTAAAAATATCACGTGACCTAACCCCTCAGGTGAACACCTTAAAAAATAAAAAATAAAAACTGTGCTAAAAAACATTTTTTGTCACCTTACATCACTAAAAGTGCAACAGCAAGCGATCAAAAAGGCATATGCCCCACAAAATAGTACCAATATAACTGTCACCTCATCCCACAAAAAATTAGCCCCTACCTACTGGTACAGAATAGCCATAAACAAAAAAAAAAATATGGCTCTCAGACTATGGAGACACTAAAACATGATTTTTTTTGTTTCAAAAATGCTTTCATTGTGTTAAATGTAAAAAAAAGTATAGATATATATATATATATATATATATATATATATATATATATATATATTAGGTATCGCAGCAACCTGCTCTATAAAAATACCAACGTGACCAAACACCCAAAAAAAATACGGTGTCAAAAACGCAATTTTTTATCTCCTTACATCATAAAAGGTGTAATAGCAAGCAATCAAAAAGTAATACGAACCTCAAAATAGTGCTAATCAAACCATCATCTCATTCCGCAAAAATTCTACCCTTCCTAAGACAATCGCCCAAAAAATATAAAAACTATGGCTCTCCGACTATGAAGACACTAAAACATTATTTTTTTTGTTTCAAAAATGATATCATTGTGTAAAACTTAAATAAAGAAAAAACGTATACATATTAGGTATTGTCACGTCCGTAACGACAAAAACATCACATGACCTAATCCCTCAGATAAACACAGTAAAAAAAAAAAAAAAAGTGTCAAAGCCATTTTTTGTCACCTTGCATCACAAAAAGTGTAAGGCCTCCTGCACACGAACGTGTGCGCCCCGTGGCTGTGCTGCGGGCCGCAATGCACAAACTCTGTCCGTGGGGAAGGCACAGCGGATCATGGACCCATTTACTTTAATCGGTCCGCGATCCAGCCGTTCCGCAAAAAGATAGGACATGTTCTATCTTTTTGTGGAACGGAAGTACGGGACGAAACCCCACGGAAGCACTCCATAGTGCTTCCTTAGGGTTCCGTTCTGTGCTTCCGTTACGCACCATTCCGCATCTCCAGATTTGCAGACCTATTGAAGTGAATGGGTCCCCATCCGTGATGCGGAATGCCCACGGAATGATGCCCGTGTATTGCGGATCTGCAAATACGGTCCGCAATATGGCAACAGGACACCTACGGTCGTGTGCAGGAGGCCTGATAGCAAGCGATCAAAAAGTCATATGCACTCCAAAATAGTGCCAATCAAACCGTCATCTCATCCCGCAAAAATGATACCATACCTATGACAATCCCCCCAAAAATAAAAAAACTATGTCTCTAAGGCCAAGTTCACATGAACGTATGGCTTTTATTGTTTTTTGCGGTCCGTTTTTCATGGATCCTTGTTCCGTTTTTGAGTTCCGTTGTGTTTCTGTTTCCTTTCTGTTTTTCCGTTCTGTTTTTCTATATGCCATGTACAGTATACAGTAATTACATAGAAAAAATTGGGCTGGCCATAATATTTTCAATAGATGGTTCAGAAAAAACGTAACGGAAACGGAAGACATACGGATGCATTTCCGTATGTGTTCCGTTTTTTTTTTTGCGGACCCATTGACTTGAATGGAGCCACGGAATTTGATTTGCGGGCAATAATAGGACATGTTCTATCTTTCATCGGAACGGAAAAATGGAAATACGGAAACGGAATGCATACGGAGTACATTCCATTTTTTTTGCGGAACCATTGAAATGAATGGTTCCGTATACGGAACACAAAAAAACAGCCCGTACACTCGCAAAAAAGACGTTTGTGTGAACTAGGCCTAAGGTCTCCTGCACACGACCGTTTTTCCCCCCGTTTACTGGCCGTTTTTTGCATTCCGTATACGGTCCGTAATTCATTTCAATGCTTCCACAAAAAAAACTGAATGTATTCCGTATGCATTCCGTTTCCGTATTTCAGTTTTTCCGTTCCGTTTAGAGATAGAACATGTCCTATGATTGCACTGAAAAAGCCATACGGTCGTGTGCAGGAGGCCTAAGACTATGGAGACACTAAAACATGATTTCTTTTGTTTCAAAAATGATATCAATGTGTAAAACTTAAATAAAGAAAAAAAGTATACATATTAGGTATTGCCATGTCCGTAATGACCTGCTCTATAAAAATATCACATGACCTAACCCATCAGGGGAACATAGTAAATAAATAAATACAGTGTCAAAGCCATTTTTTGGCACCTTGCATCAGAAAAAGTGTAATAGCAAGCGAGCAAAAAGTCATACGCACCCCAAAATAGTGCCAATCAAACCGTCATCTCATCCCGCAAAAATAACACCTAAGACAATCTCCCAAAAAATAAAAAACTATGGCATCTCAGACTATGGAGACACTAAAACATGATTTTTTTTTAATTAAAAAATGATATTAGTGTATAAAACTTAAATAAAAAAGTATACATATTAGGTATCGCCGCATCTGTAATTAGGTATCGCTGCATGCTCTATAAAATATCACATGACCAAACCCCTCAGCTGAACACTGTAAAAAAACTAAAATAAAAACTGTACTAGAAAAAAAAAAAATGTTGTCACCTTACATCACTAAAAGTGCAACACCAAGCAATCAAAAAGGCATATGCCCAACAAAATAGTACCAATCTAACCGTCACCTAATTTCTCAAAAATGATACCCTAACTAAGAAAATCGCCCAAAAAATTTGAAAAACTATGGCTCTCAGACTGTGGAGACACTAAAACATGTTTTTTTTGTTTCAAAAATGATATAATTGTGTAAAACTTAAATAAAGAAAAAAAGTATACATATTAGGTATTGTCACGTCTGTAACGACCTGCTCTATAAAAATATCACATGATTTAACCCCTCAGGTGAACACAGTAAAAAAACAAAAACAAAAAAAAACTGTGTCAAAGCCATTTTTTGTCACCTTACATCACAAAAAGTGTAAAAGCAAGCGATCAAAAAGTCATATGCACCCCAAAATAGTGCCAATTTAACCTTCATTTAATCACACAAAAATGGTACTCTACCTAAGACAATTGCCCGAAAAATAAAAAAAACTATGGCACTCAGAATATGAAGACACTAAAACATGATTTTTTTTGTTGTTAAAAAAATGCGGCTATTGTGTAAAACATAAATAAATAAATAAATAAAAGTATACATATTAGGTATCGCCGCATCCGTAAGAACGTGCTGTATAAAAATATCACAAGAACTAACCCCTCAGGTGAACAGGTGAAATAAAATAAAAACAGTGTAAAAAAGCTATTTTTTGTCACCTTACATCACAAATAGCAAGCGATCAAAAAGTCATATGCACCCTAAAAAAGTACCAATCAAACCTTAATCTCAGATAGAAAAAAAAGAGCCCCAACATAAGACAGTCGCCCAAAAAATAAAAATAAATTATAGCTTTCAAAATATAGAGAAACTAAAATATATTTTTTTCAAAAATGCTTTATTATGTAAAACTGAAACAAACAACCAAAAAAAGGTATTTGGTATTGTCGCATCCATAACAACCTGCTCTATACAAATACATCATGATCTAACCTGTCAGATGAACATTGTAAATAAGAAAAAATAAAAATGGTGCCAAAAAAAATCATCTGCACCATAAAATAGTACAAACAAAACTGCCAACTTTTCCCGTAGTTTCCAAAATGGGGTCACTTTTTGGGAGTTTCTACTCTAGGGGTGCATCAGGGGGTCTTCAAATGTGACATGGCAAGTTAAAATTATCCCAGTGAAATCTGCCTTCCAAAAACCATATGGCATTCCTTTCCTTCTGCGCCCTACCGTGTGCCCGTACAGCAGTTTACGACCACATATGGGGTGTTTCTGTAAACTACAGAATCAGGGCAATAAATATTGAGTTTTATCAAGCTGTTAACCTTTTCTTTGTTAGTGGAAAAAAAATTGATTAAAATGAAAAATCTGCCAAAAAATGCTAAATTCTGAAATCTCATCTCCATTTTCCATTAATTCTTGGGGAACACCTAAAGGATTAACAAAGTTTGTAAAATCAGTTTTGAATACCTTGAGGGGTGTCGTTTCTAAAATGGGGTCATTTTGGGGTGGTTTCTATTATGTAACCCTCGCAAAGTGAGTTCAGACCTGAACTGGTCCTTAACCACTTCAGCCCCGCTAGGTGAAACCCCCTTCATGACCAGGCCACTTTTTACACTTCGGCACTACACTCCTTTCACCGTTTATCGCTCGGTCATGCAAATTACCACCCAAATGAATTTTACCTCCTTTTCTTCTCACTAATGGAGCTTTCATTTGGTGGTATTTTATTGCTGCTGACATTTTTACTTTTTTTGTTATTAATCAAAATGTAACGATTTGTTTGCAAAAAAATGACATTTTTCACTTTCAGCTGTGAAATTTTGCAAAAAAAACGACATCCATATATAAATTTTTCGCTAAATTTATAGTTCTACATGTCTTTGATAAAAAAAAAATGTTTGGGCAAAAAAAAAAATGGTTTGGGTAAAAGTTATAGCATTTACAAACTATGGTACAAAAATGTGAATTTCCGCTTTTTGAAACGGCTCTGATTTTCTGAGCACCTGTCATGTTTCCTGAGGTTCTACAATGCCCAAACAGTATAACTACCCCACAAATGACCCCATTTCGGAAAGTAGACACCCTAAGGTATTCGCTGATGGGCATAGTGAGTTCATAGAACTTTTTATTTTTTGTCACAAGTTAGCGGAAAATTATGATGATTTTTTATTTTTATTTTTTTCTTACAAAGTCTCATATTCCACTAACTTGCGACAAAAAATAAAAAATTCTAGGAACTCACCATGCCCCTCACAGAATACCTTGGGGTGTCTTCTTTCCAAAATGGGGTCACTTGTGGCGTAGTTATACTGCCCTGGCAATTTAGGGGCCCAAATGTGTGAGAAGAACTTTGCAATCAAAATGTGTAAGAAATGACCGGTGAAATCCGAAAGGTGCACTTTGGAATATGCGCCCCTTTGCCCACCTTGGCAGCAAAAAAGTGTCACACATGTGGTATCGCCGTACTCAGGAGAAGTTGGGGAATGTGTTTTGGGGTGTCATTTTACATATACCCATGCTGGGTGAGAGAAATATCTTGGCAAACGACAACTTTTCCCATTTTTTTATACAAAGTTGGCATTTGACCAAGATATTTTTCTCACCCAGCATGGGTATATGTAAAATGACACCCCAAAACACATTCCCCAACTTCTCCTGAGTACGACAATACCAGATGTGTGACACTTTTTTGCTGCCAAGGTGGGCAAAGGGGCACATATTCCAAAGTGCACCTTTCGGATTTTGCAGGGCATTTTTTACACATTTTGATTGCAAGGTACTTCTCACACATTTGGGCCCCTAAATTGCCAGGGCAGTATAACTACGCCACAAGTGACCCCATTTTGGAAAGAAGACACCCTAAGGTATTCCGTGAGGGGCACTGCGAGTTCCTAGAATTTTTTATTTTTTGTCACAAGTTAGCAGAAAATGATGATTTTTTTTTTTTCTCTTTTTTCCTTACAAAGTCTCATATTCCACTAACTTGCGACAAAAAATAAAAAATTCTAGGAACTCGCCATGCCCCTCACGGAATACCTTGGGGTGTCTTCTTTCCAAAATGGGGTCACTTGTGGCGTAGTTATACTGCCCTGGCAATTTAGGGGCCCATATGTGTGAGAAGTACTTTGCAATCAAAATCTGTAAAAAATGACCGGTGAAATCCGAAAGGTGCACTTTGGCATATGCGCCCCTTTGCCCACCTTGGCATCAAAAAAGTGTCACACATCTGGTATCGCCGTACTCAGGAGAAGTTGGGGAATGTGTTTTGGGGTGTCATTTTACATATACCCATGCTGGGTGAGAAAAATATCTTGGTCAAATGCCAACTTTGTATAAAAAAATGGGAAAAGTTGTCGTTTGCCAAGATATTTCTCTCACCCAGCATGGGTATATGTAAAATGACACCCCAAAACACATTCCCCAACTTCTCCTGAGTACGGCGATACCAGATGTGTCACACTTTTTTGCTGCCAAGGTGGGCAAAGGGGCACATATTCCAAAGTGCACCTTTCGGATTTTGCAGGGCATTTTTTACACATTTTGATTGCAAGGTACTTCTCACACATTTGGGCCCCTAAATTGCCAGGGCAGTATAACTACGCCACAAGTGACCCCATTTTGGAAAGAAGACACCCTAAGGTATTCCGTGAGGGGCACTGCGAGTTCCTAGAATTTTTTATTTTTTGTCACAAGTTAGCAGAAAATGATGATTTTTTTTTTTTCTCTTTTTTCCTTACAAAGTCTCATATTCCACTAACTTGCGACAAAAAATAAAAAATTCTAGGAACTCGCCATGCCCCTCACGGAATACCTTGGGGTGTCTTCTTTCCAAAATGGGGTCACTTGTGGCGTAGTTATACTGCCCTGGCAATTTAGGGGCCCATATGTGTGAGAAGTACTTTGCAATCAAAATCTGTAAAAAATGACCGGTGAAATCCGAAAGGTGCACTTTGGAATATGCGCCCCTTTGCCCACCTTGGCATCAAAAAAGTGTGACACATCTGGTATCGCCGTACTCAGGAGAAGTTGGGGAATGTGTTTTGGGGTGTCATTTTACATATACCCATGCTGGGTGAGAGAAATATGTTGGCAAAAGACAACTTTTCCCATTTTTTTATACAAAGTTGGCATTTGACCAAGATATTTATCTCACCCAGCATGGGTATATGTAAAATGACACCCCAAAACACATTCCCCAACTTCTTCTGAGTACGGCGATACCAGATGTGTCACACTTTTTTGCAGCCTAGATGCGCAAAGGGGCCCAAATTCCTTTTAGGAGGGCATTTTTAGACATTTGGATCCCAGACTTCTTCTCACGCTTTAGGGCCCCTAAAAAGCCAGGGCAGTATAAATACCCCACATGTGACCCCACTTTGGAAAGAAGACACCCCAAGGTATCCAATGAGGGGCCTGGCAAGTTCAAAGAATTTTTTTTTTTTCGCATAAGTTAGCGGAAATTGATTTTTTTTTGTTTTTTCTCACAAAGTCTCACTTTCCGCTAACTTAGGACAAAAATTTCAATCTTTCATGGACTCAATATGCCCCTCAGCAAATACCTTGGGGTGTCTTCTTTCCAAAATGGGGTCAGTTGTGGGGTGTTTGTACTGCCCTGGCATTTGAGGGTCTCCGCAATCATTACATGTATGGCCAGCATTAGGAGTTTCTGCTATTCTCCTTATATTGAGCATACAGGTAATGAGATTTTTTTTTCCGTTCAGCCTCTGGGCTGAAAGAAAAAAATGAACGGCACAGATTTCTTCATTCGCATCGATCAATGTGGATGAAAAAATCTCTGCCAAAAAAAAAAAAATGGAGGGGAAAGGCGTCTGCCAGGACATAGGAGCTCCGCCCTACATCCATACCCACTTAGCTCGTATGCCCTGGCAAACCAGATTTCTCCATTCGCATCAATCGATGTGGATGAATAAATCATTGCCGGGATTTTTTTTTTTATATATATATATACATACAAAGTGCTTGCCAAAGCATAGGAACGCCGCCTCCTCCTCAGCTCGTATGCCTCGGCAAACGTATCTGTCACTGCAGAGGAGAAAATCCCGTCTTGCAGCGCCGCATACACCGACTTGCGTGTAATCTGACAGCAGCGCAATGCTTCTGTCAGAATGCACATCGGTGCTGCAGCTAGTAGATCGGTTGGTCCACCTGGAAGGTAAAAAGACAAAAAAAAAAAAAAAGAAAAAAACAGGCCACAACGCAATAATTTTATTAACTTTGGAACAGAACATGTAACTTTAACTTTTGGAACTAAACATTAACCTGTTTGCTTACCTGTTTTTTTTTTTTGTTTTTTTACCTTTATAGAACAAACCTCTCCTTCCCCATGGGTCAATGTGCAAAGCGCAAATCGCCCAAAGATGTGGCGAAGTGCGTTATGCACTTTGTCCCATGTGAAAGGAGACGTTTGCAGCAGCAGTGAGTGAATGGGCCCTAATAGCCCTGTGTGCCTGTCCTGGTGAGATGATCCCTATGCTAATAGTGTACCTGTGAGTGGTACTTCCGGAAACACTCTCCAAAGCATAGGGCAGGGTGGTCCGGACAGTCAGGACAGAAATAGCGGGTGTCACGCCTTATTCCACTCCTGCTACAGACACGACATCTTTTTCGGGGTGACGGTTGGGTTGAGGTACCAGGAGCGACATTGGGGAAATGTCGCTCGTGTAGACGGCTAACTACACTGGTGGTTGGGGCCACGGAACCTCCTGGATACAGGAGGTTCTCAATGATCTCTTCCTGAAATTTGAGGAAGGATCCAGTTCTCCCAGCCTTACTGTAGAGAACAAAACTATTGTACAGAGCCAATTGAATTAAATATACAGACACCTTCTTATACCAGCGTCTGGTGCGTCGGGAAACTAAATACGGAGACAACATCTGGTCATTGAAGTCGACCCCTCCCATGTGGAGGTTATAGTCGTGGACTGAGAGGGGCTTTTCAATGACACGGGTTGCTCGCTCAATTTGTATTGTCGTGTCTGCGTGAATGGAGGAGAGCATGTAAACGTCACGCTTGTCTCTCCATTTCACCGCGAGCAGTTCTTCGTTACACAGTGCGGCCCTCTGCCCCCTTGCAAGACGGGTGGTAACGAGCCGTTGGGGGAAGCCCGCGCGACTAGTTCGCGCGGTACCACAGGCGCCAATCCGTTCTAGAAACAAATGCCTAAAGAGGGCCACACTTGTGTAAAAATTGTCCACATAAAGATGGTACCCCTTGCCGAATAAGGGTGACACCAAGTCCCAAACTGTCTTCCCACTGCTCCCCAGGTAGTCAGGGCAACCGACCGGCTCCAGGGTCTGATCTTTTCCCTCATAGACCCGAAATTTGTGGGTATAGCCTGTGGCCCTTTCACAGAGCTTATACAATTTGACCCCATACCGGGCGCGCTTGCTTGGGATGTATTGCTTGAAGCCAAGGCGCCCGGTAAAATGTATCAGGGACTCGTCTATGCAGATGTTTTGCTCTGGGGTATAAATATCTGCAAATTTCTGGTTGAAATGGTCTATGAGGGGCCGAATTTTGTGGAGCCGGTCAAAAGCAGGGTGGCCCCTGGGACGGGAGGCGGTGTTGTCACTAAAGTGCAGGAACCGCAGGATGGCCTCAAAACGTGCCCTGGACATGGCAGCAGAGAACATGGGCATGTGATGAATCGGGTTCGTGGACCAATATGACCGCAATTCATGTTTTTTTGTCAGGCCCATGTTGAGGAGGAGGCCCAGAAAAGTTTTAAGTTCGGAAACTTGGACTGGTTTCCACCGGAAAGGCTGGGCATAAAAGCTTCCCGGGTTAGCGGTGATAAATTGTGTGGCATACCTGTTTGTTTCGGCCACAAGCTATGTCTAAAAGCTCCGCAGTCAAGAACAGCTCAAAAAATCCCAGGGCCGAACCGATCTGAGCCGTCTCAACCCGAACTCCAGACTGGGCAGTGAAAGGGAAAACTACAGGTGCGGCTGAAGTTGGGGACTGCCAATCAGGGTTTGCCAGCACCTCTGGGATTCTAGGGGCTCTACGGGCACGTCTTTGCGGTGGCTGCGACGGGGTCACTACTGCACGTGCCACCGTACCAGCTTCAACTGCCCTTCTGGTGCTCGCTACTTCACCAGGTTGTACGGCAGTGCTGGTACTAGGTCCAGGGAGGGCTGGGCTGCTGGTGTATGCCTCACCACGTAATCCGACAGCACCAGCCCCACTCTGCTGCTCTTGAAGCGGATCCTGCGCAACCTGCGGTCTAGCGACACGGGGCCGGGTACGCCTGGTGCTATCAGGGACCTCAGCCTCCTCGTCCGAACTTTGGGTCAGAGAGCCACTGCTTTCTACAGGTTCGTATTCTGACCCGCTGGATTCATCAGATGAGGGTTCCCACTCCTCATCCGACTGGGTCAGAAGCCTGTAGGCCTCTTCAGAAGAATACCCCCTGTTTGACATGTGGGCAACTAAATTTAGGGGTATTCCCTGAGACTACCCAAGAAAAAAAAAGCAAGCCTGTCTTACAAAGGGGAGGCTAGCGAAGTACCGGAGGCCGCTGCGGTTGATAAAAAATATCAAAACTGATTTTTTTATCGCCGCAGTGCGTGTAAAGTG
This sequence comes from Bufo gargarizans, assembly GCF_014858855.1. NCBI lineage: Eukaryota > Metazoa > Chordata > Amphibia > Anura > Bufonidae > Bufo > Bufo gargarizans. The sequence goes on along the minus strand of NC_058082.1, from coordinate 301,955,071 downwards.
AATGTGCAGTGATCAAAAAAAAATTTTTTTTTTGTCACTGCGGTGGGGCGGGTGTGGGCGAACGCACGTGTGGGCGACCGATCAGGCCTGATCGGGCAAACACTGCGTTTTGGGTGGAGGGCGAGCTAAAGTGACACTAGTACTATTATAGATCTGACCGTGATCAGTTTTGATCACTTTCAGATACTATAAAAGTACAAATGCTGATTAGCGATACGCTAATCAGCGAATAACGGACTGCGGTGCGGTGGGCTGGGCGCTAACTGATCGCTAACTACCTAACCAAGGGACCTAAACTATACCTAAAACCTAACGGTCAATAACAGTGAAAAAAAAAAGTGACAGTTTGCACTGATCACTTTTTTCTTTTCACTTGTGATTGACAGGGGGTGATCAAAGGGTTAATTGGGGTTCAGGGGGGTGATCAGGGGCTATAGTGTAGTGTTGTTGTACTCACTGTGAAGCCTGCTCCTCTGCTGGATCCAACCGACGAAAAGAACCAGCAGAGGAGCAGGCAGCCATATAACAGATCATATTTACAAATATGATCTGCTATCTGGCACTTTGATTGGATTTTTTAAAAATCAGCAACCTGCCAGCCACGATCATTGGCTGGCAGGTTGCTGACAAAATGGTCCTGAAAGAAATGCCGGCGCGAACTGCGCACGCGCGGGCGCATACTCGCGTCATCTCGCGTCTCGCGAGATGACGCGTATATGCGTGACTGTGCGCAGCCCTGCCACCTCCGGAACGCACATGTGCGTTAGGCGGTCCGGAGGTGGTTAAAAAGTGGGTTTTGGAAATTTTCTGAAAAATGTCCAGATTTTCTTCTAAACTTCTAAGGCTATTTTCACACTTGCGTTCGGGGTTCCGCTTGTGAGTTCCATTTGAAGGCTCTCACAAGCGGCCCCGAACTGATCCGTACAGCCCCAATGCATTCTGAGTGGATGCGGATCCGCTCAGAATGCATAAGTATGGCTCCGTTTGGCCTTCGTTCCGCTCAGCAGGCGAACACCCGAACGCAGCTTGCAGCGTTTTCGTGTCCGCCTGGCTGTGCGGACCTAAACGGATCCGTCCAGACTTGCTAGTCAATGGGGACGGATCCGTTTGACGTTGACACAATATGGTGCAATTGCAAACGGATCCGTCCCCCAATGACTTTCAATGTAAAGTCAGGAGTCCCTATTAATATACCATCGGATCAGAGTTTTCTCCAATCCGATGGTATATTTTAACTTGAAGCGTCCCCATCACCGCCTCTATGTTAGAATATACCATCGGATTTGAGTTAGATCTGAAAACTCAGATCCGACAGTATATTCTAACACAGAGGCGTTCCCATAGTGATGGGGACGCTTCAAGTTAGAATATACTGAGAACTGTGTACATAACTGCCCCCTGCTGCCTGGCAGCACCCGATCTCTTACAGGGGGCTGTGATCCGCACAATTAACCCCTCAGGTGCCGCACCTGAGGGGTTAATTGTGCGGATCTCAGCCCCCTGATCGGGTGCTGCCAGGCAGCAGGGGCCAGACCCCCCTCCCTCCCCAGTATTAAATTCATTGGTGGCCAGTGCGGCCCCCCCCTCTCTCCCCAGTATTACATTTATTGGTGGCCAGTGAGGCCCCCCCTCCCTCCCTTCCCAGTATTAAATTCATTGGTGGCCAGTGCGGCCCCCCCTCCCTCCCTCCCCAGTATTACATTCATTGGTCGCCAGTGCGGCCCCCTCCCTCTAACGTCCCCAAAAAATAAAATGGCATTCACACAATGATCCAAACATGAAGTAGACATATGGGGAATGTAAAGTAATAACTAATTTTGGAGTTATTGCTATCTATTATAAAAGTTGTGAAATTGAAATATGCAAATTTGCTAATTTTTCCAAATATTTGGTAAATTTAGTATTTAGAACATTTTTGACCCAATTTTACCACTGTCATGAAGTACAATATGTGACGAGAAAACAATCTCAGAATGTCCTGGATAAGTAAAAGCGTTTTAAAGATATCACCACTTAAAGTGACACATGTCAGATTTGCTAAAAATGGGCTGGTCCTTAAGGTGAAAAATGGCAGGGTCCTTAAGGTGTTAAAGTTAAAAAGCTGTTTCTTGGTAGCCAGATAACATTCTGTGCTGCTACGCAGTTAAATATATATAGTTTATTTAGTTGAACCATTCATATATTCTATATTTGTCATGCGCTCCCATCTAGTGGCCGTTTTTAGTGTTGCACTTTGTTTTTCTGTTCATCATCTGTCATTCATTTCTTTGCTCCACCCTTCTTCTGTGTACCTCACTTCCTGTATATTCATTCTGCTCCTGGGATTCAACAGGTACACATGTATTTTCATGCAAGCTTGCAAAAGCATCATCTTTTGACCACACAATACCGGAATCCATCTGTTCTGCTGTACTCTGTTATCTGGCTACAGAATAAAGCAACTAATACAGATAAACTTGGTGTTGGTGAGTTCAAGCTATCTGATAAGGATAGTGATTATATCTGCTTATACAGGCCAGGCATAGAGGTCTCACTAGGGATAAATCACTATTACAACAATCTGAGTCAAAAGTTAAAAGATGCATAGAATTCCTACAGCCTGCTGTGTATATGTTTGTGCCTAATATGCAATCAAGCTCAGTGCCATCTGCCATCTTGTGAAAGCACATGGTCGCACAAGCTTACTGCACTTCAAGTGAATTTTGAAAACTGTTTCTCTACATTGCACTGTTACCTCATCTGTCTAAGCTGCTGTTCATCTTCTTAAAGAGACAGTACCATTTTTTCGCAAAACTGTAAAAAATGTCTAGACAAGGCTCTGAACACTCTTATGGCTGAACCAATGCAGATACATCATGCCTCTGAACCGGCAGACGTACAGGGAGCAGATTTTGCAGATATTACCAAACAGAGTGTAAGACCCAAACGTACAATAAAGCCAACACTAGAGATGAGTTTTCCAGTAATCTGTCAGACCTCTGGGACAGAACCTCACACCGCATGTCAGTTTTGTCACACTCTAATGATCAACCAGCTGAAATAAGAGACTCTATAAATCACCTTTTTGCTGCGTATAAATGCTACCAGCGGCGGTCTGCAAAATACTCAGTCTTCTTGCAGGACTCTAATATAGAGGATTCTTCAGCAGAACTGACCAGGACTGATGCACTGAACCAACAAAGGGATCTCACAGTGCAAAATACTAAGCTTAAGGCAAAACTTCGCATTACTCAACTGCAGGAGACCAGATCTCACAGATCCACCACAACCAAGCGCATTGCACTTTTTTACAGATTCTCTTATTCCAGAAGATCAACATTAGGCGATAAGTTAATAGAGGCCCATGCTGATGCTGAATCAAAAGATTCGCAAAGCTCCTTTACCAGAAAGCAAGCAGAGATAGAAGCTCATCAAGTCAAGATAGAAGCTCAAAGCAAAGCTCTCCAAGCAGAGGCAGATTCACAAATAAAGATTCTGCAAATGGAGAGGGATGAAGCAGCTTCTCTAGCAAGGCTGAAAGTCCTTGAACAAACAATGGGACAGAGTACTAATTTAGACTGCCTTATCCCAGTAGAACTGGAAAATCCAGCTAAACGCACCAATGAATACGTTCTAAAGCATATATAGGGTACCGGGATACTGGCTATTAGAAGAAGGGTGCACGTAGGGCAGCCAGTCCAGGTTCGAGGACAGGGAGTCGCCACCATCAGGGGACGTCCCTGGGCTGAGGCTCTATACAGGGGGAGTGGAGGGACAGGATAGATATTCCGACACTCCTCAGTACTGCCCTTTACACGCCTACCTTCATAAACCACATCAATGGTTGGATACCCTATATAGTTGTTTATTTGTATGATTATCATTTGTCTCACAGATTCTCACTGGTGAACCACGGATGTGGTGTCATTATATTAAATATATTTAAGTAAAAGTTATGTTTTAATAGGGTCAATTTTGCTGGAACACTGGAGATTTCATGATCCCACTATAATTATTTATAATTTAACTGAACATATATGATAATACAGCAGCTAAACGTAGAGACTTAAATAGAGCAATATCTGTTAAAAGGACAGACATCTCATCCTCCACAACCTCACTGTCACGAGGGTGTCAAGAGCCACGTCTGACTCCGTTATACCCGGGGTCAGGAAGTTGCAGCGGGTGGCTGCGCGCTCTATGTCTAAAGATCACGGTGTTTCTTAGTGTTTGTTTTCTGTGTTTGCCTTGCTATCCTTTTTGTCTCACTCAGGGATCCGTAGCTTCTCCTCCTCAGCTGTTTCTTGTCTGCCACTCCCAAACTCCTTATATTCTCCTCTCACACTTCTCTTGTTGCCAGTTATAGAGCTTCCTGCCTGGACATCTATGCTGACCCACTGGAGCTGAGAATCTGGTTGTTGTTCCAGAGTGCTACCCTCCGGATCCCTGTTGGGCTTTTGTTGTCTCCTGTTGTTGCCCTCCTGGGATTATATGTTTAGTTTGTATTGTCTGTCCTCCCCTTGGTGTTTTCCTTTAGAGCTAGTGGTGCGGACTAGTGTTCCCACCGCCCTGTTCACTATCTAGGGCTCATCCTAGGGAAAGCCAGGGTTTTAGGCACGTGATCGGCGTACGGGTGAGGAACCCGTCTAGGGACGACAGGGCAGCCAGGCGCCAGTCGCAAGGTGAGTCAGGGGTCACCACCTTCCCTCTCACTAGGGCAGGGCCTCCCTCTTTTCCTCCCTCCGTGTCACGTATGTGACAGTTACGCCGATCGTGATATTATAACTGGCCCTTATTTATTTTTTTGAGAAAAAAAAAAAAAAATATATATAATTTTTTTTTTTCTCTACTTAGAATCCAATATGGATCCTATTGCTGCTTTGGCAAAACAGCTTCAAGGCCTGTCTTTGGAGGTGGCAGGATTGAAGGCGTCTGTCCTCCAACAGCAGCAGCAAATGCAGCAGACCGTAAGCCCAGCGGTTGCTATGGGTAACCAGGTTGTTACAGAACCCAAGGTTGTTCTTCCTGACAGATTCTCTGGGGGAAGGGACAAATTTGTGTTGTTCCGTGAGGCCTGCAAATTATATTTTAAGCTGCGCCCTTACTCCTCAGGTAATGAAGAACAGCGGGTGGGGATTGTTATTTCCCTGCTTCAGGGGGACCCGCAATCCTGGGCGTTCTCGTTACCCCCTGGTTCCCAGGCTCTCCGGTCAGTGGAGGGATTTTTTGGGGCTTTGGGTCTCATATATGATGACCCTGACCGTGTCGCCCTGGCTGAGTCGAAGTTACGGAGACTCCTACAGGGAGATCGGCCAGCAGAGGAATATTGCTCAGAGTTCCGCAGGTGGGCTACGGATACTCAGTGGAACGACCCGGCTCTCAGGAGTCAGTTTTGCTCTGGGTTATCTGAAAGGGTTAAGGATGCGCTGGCGCTGTATGAGACCCCCCTTTCCCTTGATGCTGTTATGTCCCTCTCTATCAGGATAGATAGACGTCTTAGGGAGAGATCAAAAATTCCTGAGCAATCGGTAACCTCTCCCAAGCAGCAGTTAGTCTGTACTGACTTAGATGAGCCTATGCAGCTAGGAGGAACTTCTCGTCAGGTCCGTCCTCCTGAGGTTCGCCGTAGGTGGGGGGCTTGTTTTTTCTGTGGGGGGAAGGGTCATTTCATTAATGTCTGTCCCTCCTTTTCCCAAAAACAAAAGACCGTCGGAAAACTACTAACCCCAGGCTGTGCGGAGGATGTCAGCCGGGGGGTATACGTTTCCTCCATACGAACATCTCAATTTGTGTTGCCAGCGGTTATTGTTTTTGGTGATAAGACAGAGACTATTTCTTTTTTTCTAGACAGTGGTGTCATGGTCTTACCTCCTTGCTGTTCCCTTCGTTTGACATGTGCTGGCGGCCATCTTGGTTTCTGGGTTTTCTTGTAGCCTCCCACCCTGCGGCTCCTCCTTCCCACTGGGAGGAGCTGGATGCCCAGCTCATATATATATGAGCTGGGCATCCAGCTCCTCCCAGTGGGAAGGAGGAGCCGCAGGGTGGGAGGCTACAAGAAAACCCAGAAACCAAGATGGCCGCCAGCACATGTCAAACGAAGGGAACAGCAAGGAGGTAAGACCATGACAGTACGCTCCCCGGTGGCGCCTCCCTCGGAAAATAAGAAGGTTTTATTGAAGAGCAAGCCGTAAGCAAAGTCCGAACGGATGGCTAAACCGAAGCAGGGTCTTGCGGAGACAGAGGTCAGGAACCAGAAGGGTAGTCAGACGAAGCCAGGAACAGGAACCAACGGGGTAGTCAGACGAAGCCGGAATCAGGAACCAACGGGGTAGTCAGACGAAGCCGGAATCAGGAACCAACGGGGTAGTCAGACGAGGCCAGGATCAGGAACCAGAAGCAGCAGCAGTCTTGGAAGCATGTGAACACAGGAGGACCAAGCAAGGAACTGAAGCCACAGACCTCCTATATATATGAGCTGGGCATCCAGCTCCTCCCAGTGGGAAGGAGGAGCCGCAGGGTGGGAGGCTACAAGAAAACCCAGAAACCAAGATGGCCGCCAGCACATGTCAAACGAAGGGAACAGCAAGGAGGTAAGACCATGACAAGTGGTGCAGGGGTAAATTTGATAGATGCCCATTTTGCCCGCACTATGGGTTTGTCTCTCTGTACGCTGCAGAGACCCATTCCCATATTCGCTATTGACTCTGCTCCTCTGTCTCAGAGAAACCTCACTCACGTTGTCCATAACTTACATCTTCGGGTAGGGGACCACCATAAGGAGCGTCTTTCATGTTACGTTCTGGAGGGCCTTCCCTCTCCTGTGGTATTGGGTCTTCCCTGGTTGGTAGCGCACAATCCAGTGGTGGATTGGCAGGCCAGGGAGATATTGGAGTGGAGTGAGCATTGCAGAGAGAATTGCTTAAATAACAATTGCTTAATCGCCTCCATAGCTTCCCTACCTACATTTATTTCGGACTTTGAGGACGTTTTTTCTGAAAAGGGTTGTCAGAGGCTACCACCTCATCGTCCTTATGATTGCCCGGTTAACCTGATTCCCGGTGCAAAATTACCCAAGTCCAGGTTGTATAATCTTTCGGGTCCCGAGAGACAAGCCATGAAAGATTATATCTCCGAGAGTCTGGCCAAGGGACACATCAGACCCTCTTCTTCACCCGTGGCTGCAGGGTTTTTCTTTGTTAAAAAGAAAGATGGGGGCCTGCGTCCTTGCCTAGATTTCCGTGAGCTAAACCGGATAACCGTCCGAGACCCATACCCTCTTCCTCTCATTCCTGACCTTTTTAATCAGATTGCGGGTGCTAGGTGGTTCTCCAAACTTGATCTTAGGGGGGCCTACAATCTGATTCGTATCAAGGAAGGGGATGAGTGGAAGACAGCTTTTAACACCCCTGAGGGGCATTACGAAAATTTAGTCATGCCTTTCGGTCTGACCAATGCCCCTGCTGTCTTCCAACATTTCGTTAATGATATTTTTAGTCATCTCATCGGCAGGTTTGTAGTCATATACCTAGATGATATCTTAATTTATTCGGCTGATCTGAAAACACATGAAGTACATGTCAGGCAAGTACTGCAGGTCCTACGGACGAATAAATTATATGCGAAAATTGAAAAATGTGTCTTCGCCGTTCAGGAAATACAATTCCTGGGATATCTATTATCTGCTTCAGGTTTCCGTATGGATCCTGGGAAGGTCCAGGCAATTTTAGATTGGGATCTTCCTGAGAACCTTAAAGCTCTACAACGGTTTTTGGGTTTCGCAAATTTCTACAGAAAGTTTATTAAAAATTATTCAGTGATCGTTAAACCCCTTACTGACATGACTAGGAAGGGGACTGATTTTTCTAAATGGTCTGACGCCGCTAAAATTGCATTTTCCTCTCTAAAAGAGAGATTTACCTCGGCACCTGTCCTAATTCAACCTGATGTCTCCCAGCCTTTTATTGTTGAAGTTGATGCGTCGGAGGTGGGAGTGGGGGCTGTATTGTCTCAGGGTCCGTCTCCTGGCAAATGGCGTCCTTGCGCTTTCTTTTCCAAAAAATTATCTGCAGCAGAAAAGAACTATGATATTGGAAATAGGGAACTGTTGGCGATTAAACTGGCGTTTGAAGAGTGGCGTCACTTCTTAGAGGGAGCAATCCACCCCGTCACGGTAATTACGGATCACAAAAACCTTCTGTACCTAGAATCGGCTAAGCGTCTCACCCCTAGACAAGCTAGGTGGTCGCTATTCTTTACCAGATTTAACTTTGTAATCACCTATCGTCCTGGGGCAAAAAATACCAAGGCAGACGCATTGTCTCGTAGTTTCCCTGGAGGGGGTAATGTTAGTGATCCGGTACCTATTTTACAAAGAGGAGTGGTTGTCTCTGCTGTACACTCTGTTCTAGAGGGAAAGGTGTTAGAGGCCCAGGGGGACGCCCCGGCCTCTTGCCCCTCAGAGAAATTGTTTGTACCGTTAAACCTGCGTCTTGAGTTATTGAAGGAACATCATAATTCGGCACTTGCTGGGCACCCGGGTAGTAAAGCAACCTTGGAGCTATTGTCTCGTCGTTTTTGGTGGCCAAGGTTGCGTCAGGATGTAATAGATTTCGTGTCTACTTGTTCTACTTGTGCACGCGCGAAAGTCTCTCATACACGTCCAGCAGGGTCTTTATTGCCACTTTTCATCCCCAATAGACCATGGACACATCTATCAATGGATTTCATCACTGACTTACCTTTGTCTGCGGGTAAAACAGTTATCTTGGTAGTAGTAGACAGGTTTAGCAAAATGGTACACTTTATTGCGCTACCCGCACTTCCTAATGCTAAGACTCTTGCTCAGGTGTTTATCAGTGAAATCGTGAAGCTTCACGGGGTCCCTTCCGATGTGGTTTCGGATCGGGGAACCCAGTTTATTTCTAAGTTTTGGAAAGCTTTTTGTACCCGTTTAGGGGTACACTTATCCTTTTCCTCAGCTTTCCATCCTCAGTCGAATGGACAGACTGAGCGTACCAACCAAAACCTAGAAACATATTTAAGGTGTTTTGCGTCTGAAAACCAAGAGGTGTGGTCATCATATTTACCGTTAGCCGAGTTTGCCATAAATAATCGCCGTCAGGAATCCACTGGCAAGTCACCATTTCTTGGTGCATACGGTTTTCATCCCCAATTTTGTACTTTCAAAGAGGGGGGGTCTTCTGGGGTTCCCGAAGAGGAACGGTTTTCTTCATCTCTTTCATCGGTATGGCAGAAGGTGCAAGCTAACTTGAAAAATATGAGTGGTAAATACAAATGCATGGCCGATAAGAAACGGTCGCCAGGTCCGGACCTAGGAGTGAATGACTATGTATGGTTGTCTACTAGGAATATTAAGTTGAAGGTTCCCTCTTGGAAACTGGGTCCTAGGTTCATTGGTCCTTATAAAATTGTAGCCGTCATTAACCCTGTGGCTTTTCGCCTGGAGCTACCTCAGACTTTTAAGATCCATAACGTCTTCCATAAGTCGTTGCTCAAGAAGTATGTTCCACCTCTAGAACCATCACCGCTGCCACCTCCTCCTGTTGTTGTGGATGGTAATCTGGAGTTTCAAATATCCAGAATTGTTGATTCTCGTCGGGTCCGCCGCTCTCTTCAGTATCTGGTGCATTGGAGGGGTTACGGTCCCGAGGAAAGAATGTGGGTTCCAGCGTCAGAGGTAAACGCCAACAGGTTGATTCAGGCTTTCCATGTCTCTCATCCGGAGAGACCTGGTCCTGAGTGTCCGGAGGCCCCTCGTGAAAGGGGGGGTACTGTCACGAGGGTGTCAAGAGCCACGTCTGACTCCGTTATACCCGGGGTCAGGAAGTCGCAGCGGGTGGCTGCGCGCTCTATGTCTAAAGATCACGGTGTTTCTTAGTGTTTGTTTTCTGTGTTTGCCTTGCTATCCTTTTTGTCTCACTCAGGGATCCGTAGCTTCTCCTCCTCAGCTGTTTCTTGTCTGCCACTCCCAAACTCCTTATATTCTCCTCTCACACTTCTCTTGTTGCCAGTTATAGAGCTTCCTGCCTGGACATCTATGCTGACCCACTGGAGCTGAGAATCTGGTTGTTGTTCCAGAGTGCTACCCTCCGGATCCCTGTTGGGCTTTTGTTGTCTCCTGTTGTTGCCCACCTGGGATTATATGTTTAGTTTGTATTGTCTGTCCTCCCCTTGGTGTTTTCCTTTAGAGCTAGTGGTGCGGACTAGTGTTCCCACCGCCCTGTTCACTATCTAGGGCTCATCCTAGGGAAAGCCAGGGTTTTAGGCACGTGATCGGCGTACGGGTGAGGAACCCGTCTAGGGACGACAGGGCAGCCAGGCGCCAGCCGCAAGGTGAGTCAGGGGTCACCACCTTCCCTCTCACTTGGGCAGGGCCTTCCTCTTTCCCTCCCTCTGTGTCACGTATGTGACAGTTACGCCGATCGTGATATTATAACTGGCCCTTATTTTTTTGGGGACAATTCATCCTGACTGCTCTGGAAGTAAACGGGAGGCGGGAAAATTTCATCAAAACTAAACCGTCCTATTGGCTGTTTGAAATCCACTAAGAACGACATATGCTAAATATGGGAAAATAGATTCTCTCCTGTCTGACTTTTCTCATGTCTAAAGATTTGACTTCTGGAAAAATCGTATAAAAGGCGGCTCACCTATAAGGGATAGGATGCACTGTTCAAATAGACACACCCTGTCCAGAAGAGAAAATATAGTAAGTTTTGACAGGCACTCCCTCACTTGGACTGTGGATAACCAAATTTTATTTCTAAAACATATACATAAAATTATAAAAAATACAAATAGAGCTAATTATAATACGCTGGCCCCTATAGATGGAGAAAGGAGTTATTTCTCTGTATATAAAACTTTATATCCTTCCTGACATATCAATAAATAAGGGAATATTCGCATATAATCCAGAAGGGTATGCGCATTATATTGGAAACCGCATAATTCCTCTCAGAATCAAACAAAGTGAGCAAAGATTTTCCTGGTATATAATACGCTCCACCTAAAAACAGACAATAGTTCCAATGATATATATCATAAAAATGACTTCATTATATATTGGAGACCTCGCTATTTGTGCGATTGCTCTAGCTTGATGGTAAATTCCAAATTAGAATCTCTTAATATATAGGTAAAGTGTGAGTAAATATTCACAATCACTCTAAGATCATATAAATATCCCAATTCAAAATTGCTCAGTGCGTAGGTAAGTATTCCCTTTAAGCTTGGAGTGGTATTTGAGTTCAAATTATTTAAATTTGAGTAAAAGCATGCATGCACAATCCACTTGAATACTTAGCTGGATTTTGACGTCATATGTGAATGCAAATAAGAGCTCACATTCCAATAGCAGTTAGTTCATCCTCTTTTGTTATGGCAATAACAAGTTTTGACTTCTCTGTAAAACATTTCCCACATTTTGAACATGAATACGGTTTCTCTCCTGTGTGAGTTCTCTCATGATTAACAAAATTTGATTTATATGTATGGGTGTTAGCGGGAAACTTGTGTGGGACCTTATGCACCCACTGCTGGATAAGGGTTACCACCTGTACGTGGATAACTTTTATACTAGTAGCCCCTTGTTCCAGTCCCTTGCCGCCAGATCCACGTCCACTTCTGGGACCGTGCGGAAAAATCAATGCAGCCTCCCTGCCCACCCCCTCCAGGTACCTATCCCCAGGGGTGAGACTCATGCTCTTACCAGTGGAAACCTGTTTCTGGTCAGATATAAGGACAAGAGGGATGTCCTTGTACTGTCCATAATTCATGGTAACGGCATCACCCCTGTCCCCCTGCGAGGTACCGCGGCAACGGACCTCAAGCCCGATTGTATCGTCGACTACAATCTGTATATGGGGGAATTGATCTCTCTGATCAAGTCCTCAAGCCATATAACGCCCTGCGCAAAACCCGGGCATGGTACAAAAAAGTTGCGGTCTACTTGGTACAGGTCGACTTGTACAACTCTTTTGTGCTGTCCCGGAGCGCTGGCAACACGGGGACATTCCTTCAGTTCTATGAGGCAGCCCTCAAGTCCTCAAACCTGTCAGCTCCCCTGAGTCTTCAGAACTGTAGGTAAATTATACATAAGGGGAGCTTATAATATGAAAAAGACGAATTATGTCAGAGCGGCTCTTCACCTACATCAGCACTAGATATATACCCCTTACTCTCCCTAATGCCCAAATTACACAAGATACATATCCCTACCTTCTGTATAATACACATACACACCTCACGATATGTTCTTTCACCTTCTTGTGTTACAGACCCCTGTACAATTTAACAATTTTCTTCAAGGGTCCATTTCCACGTCCGCAACGTGTTTTGTGGATCCGCGGATCCGCAAAACACGGACAGCGGCAATGTTAGTTCCGCATTTTTTGCGGACCGCACATTGCAGCATTTATAGAATATGCCTATTCTTGTCCGCAATTGCGGACAACAATAGGACATGTTCTATTTTATTCAGGAACGGAATTGCAGACCCGGAAGTGCGGGTATGCAATTCCATGTCCGGGCAGCACATCGTGCTGCACCATAGAAATGAATGGGTCCACAATTCCGTTCCGCAAAATGCGGAATGAAATTGCGGACGTGTGAATGGACCCTTATACACAGACATTTAGATTCATATATTTCCTACATTGGCACAAATGCATTGCCAGTGACCAACTGTCTGTGCTCAATCCTACGCGTAACCGTCGCAAGTGCATGAGGAGCTGCGGATGTGGCAGCGAGGTCCAAGAGTTATGTGAGGGTGGGAGATCCGGGAGGGGGGGGGCCATAAAAAAAGTTTTGCTATGGGGAACAGTCATTTCTAGCTATGCCCCTGCTTTTGAACATTTAACTGCAGCGCTGAACGGTGGATATATTTTTCTTTTTCTACTTATATACGCCACTAAAGGCTTTTCAACATATAACTGCACCGCTGAACGGCAAATATATTTTTCTTTTGCCACTAATACACGGCAAACAGGCTTTTCAACGTATAAGTGCAACGCTGAACGGCGAATATATTTTTCTTTTGCCACTAATACTTGGCAAAAAGGGCTTTAGTTTTTTCAACCTATAACGCCGAATATATTTTTCTTTTTCTATTTAACCCCTTAGGGACGCATGACGTACCGGTACGGGAGGAATTGGAGGAATGTCCCTGTGTGCCAGCGGGATAGTACAAAAGAGTTGTACAAGGCAACCTGTACCAAGTAGACTGCAACTTTTTTGTACCATGCCGGGTTTTGCGCATGGCATTATATGGCTTGAGGACTTGATCAGAGCGATCAACTCCTCCCATATACCGATTGTAGTCGACGATACAATCGGGCTTGAGGACCGTTGCCGCGGTACCTCGCACAGAGACGGGGGTGGTGCTGTTACCGTGGATTGTGGACAGCGTAAGGACATCCCTCTTGTCCTTATACCTGACCAGCAACAGCTTTCGACTGGTAAGGGCACGGGTCTCACCCCTGGGGATAGGTACCTGGAGGGGGTGGGCAGGGAGGCCGCATTGATTTTTCTGCACGGTCCCACAAGCGAACGTGGATCTGGCAGCAAGGGACCTGAACAAGGGAATGCTAGTATAAAAGTTATCCACGTAAAGGTGGTAACCCTTCTAGCAGTGGGTGCATAAGGTCCCACACGAGTTACCCGCTAACGCCCAGAGTGGGGGGAAATTCTGGGGGTTGAATACGGGAATCTCGCCTCTCGTACACACAAAATTTGTAAGTGTACCCTGAGGTACTCTCACAAATTTTGTATAGCTTCACGCCATACCTCACCCGCTTTGTGGGAATGTATTGGCGGAAACTGAGTCTCCCCTTGAACGCAACGAGAGACTCATCAACCGCGACCTCCCTTCCAGGTACGTAGGCCTGCTCAAATTTGGCCCCGAAGTGATCAATGACAGTCCGTATCTTATACAGACGGTCATGGGCAGGATCACCTCGGGGGGGGGGGGGGGACATGCTGCATTATCGGAATAATGCTGATATTTCCGGATGGCTTCAAACCGGGGAGGTGTCATGACAATACTGTAGAGTGGGGTCTGGTAGAGGATGTCCCCACTCCAGTATTGCCTGATCAACATATAAGTGTAACGCTGAGCGGCAAATATATTTTTACTTTTCCACTTATATGCGCCACTAAAGGCTTTTCAACATATAACTGCACCGCTAAATGGCACATATATATTTATTTTTCTACTTATATACGCCACTAAAGGCTTTTCAACATATAACTGCAGCTTTGAACAGCAAATATATTTTTCTTTTGCCACTAATACACGGCAAAAAGGGTTTTACAACATATAACTGCACCGCACTAGGGCAAATAAGACGTACTGTAGAAATATTTCCCTGTAATAAACCCCTCTTAATGGCTGTATCAAACATCACTTTCACCCAATAACATGAACGGTTTGCTGGAAATACAGAGCTGTATAATGGCTATTTGGATCCCCAGTCAGTGCAGCAAGGTGTAATAGGATTGTTCCTATTCCCCAGGCTGTAACCTCCCCTACCGAACCCTGTTCTACATAAACGCTGTGGAATGATTCCTCCCTATCCTTTTCCTACACCTTGCTTAATCTTCCCCTGTACTTTTAAATCGCTTTTTTAGCACAATGAGGTTTCTCCTAGCACTGTCCCTAGCGCCTGCTGACGTCTCTCCCTGCACTAAGTACACTGGAAAATGGCATAATCCAAGATGGCTGAGGCTATTTATAGGGCTGTGACATCACAAGGCTGGCTGCTGATTGGCTGCATGCATGGCATTATGGGTGATCCCGCCTTCCCAGATTGCCTTGCCCCATGTCCTCACACGTTTAGCAGCCATTTTAAAATGCGATTCGTTACCACTAAGCGTGAGAAAATTCAGATTCGGTACAAATCGAATCAAGCCTGAAATTCGGATCGAATTCCACTTTGTCAGCTTCAATGTACTCATCTCTACTAATAATGCCTCTGAACTAGGTTGAGAAATGCACCTAGAGGGGCATATAGTTATTGGGTTCTTGGAGTCCCTTGAGAAGTCTCTTTCCTCAAACCCCAAAGACTTTAATGCTATAGAAGATCGTGTCTGACTGACCCCATAGACTTGCCGAAACAGTTAATGTAGGAGCAGTTATTATAAACAAGGTGGCACCAAATCAGAAACCCTTCTTAAAGAAGTGGGAAAGATCATGACATGGACAGAAACCTGACCCATCTGTCTGCTGTGCTTGCTTGAGGCTCCTTTAACATTGTTGCTGACCGACAGTCAAGGTCTAGCCTTTTCAGGAGAATGGAGAAAGTTCATTTTGATCCCAACTCATTCAAATGAGTCAAAGGTGTATCTGAAGACTCCCCCCAGTGCAAATTGTGTGTGTCTAGAGCACTCAGCTCTGCCAGAACCTGTGGAGACTCAACCCCACAGCCACTATATCAACCTAATGGTCTCTAAGACATAGTCCAGAAGAGCTTGTCGTAGCCAGGTCTCCACTTAAAGGGCTTACACAAGGATCAAGTGAATCTATTCAGCTTGAATTCTATTAAGGGTGGATAGTTCTAAACCACAGATTATCAGCCTCTTAGGCTTCCTGCAAGACAAATTTGGAAAAGGCCTTAGAGTATCAACCTAAAAAGTAAAATTTCTGCCCATTCTGCAAGTTTATCCTTGTCACAATAGTCCTTGATAAAAAAAAAGTTCCTGAAAGTTTTGCTAATATGTAGCTTCCATACTCAGAATCTGTGTCAAAATAGGACTTGACTTTAGTCCTAAAAGTTTTAAGATCATCTCCCTTTGAACCTCTGAATGAGGGCTTACATAAATACCTAACCTAAAGAGGTTATTTCCATCTGGCCATGACATCTGCCATAAGAACAGGGAGATCCTAGTCTTGTCATCAGTGGATCTGTACTTCAGATTC
Organism: Bufo gargarizans; assembly: GCF_014858855.1. Classification (NCBI taxonomy): domain Eukaryota; kingdom Metazoa; phylum Chordata; class Amphibia; order Anura; family Bufonidae; genus Bufo; species Bufo gargarizans. The sequence continues at coordinate 301,939,155 of NC_058082.1, read as the reverse complement.
CTTCTTACTCCAAAGGATTGTTCTTTGGTAACTATAATCAGGTCTCCTCCTTCCAGTGTCTGTTATGAGCTTTACTGTAATGTTGAATATCATCTCCATTCCCTAGATCTTTCCAGATGTCCTGAGATCTATTTAGCCTGGAGTAAGGAGATCAGGAAGGTTGAGGATTTATTACTTCATTTCCGGAAGGAACAATAAGCTCTTGCATGCGCCATGGCTGCCAGGTGCCGGCTGTTTCATACAGCACATACCAGCAGCTAATGTCCGTGACTGGCGGTAACAATGATCTCAGACTTTTAATCCATCAGATGCTGTGGTCAAACATGAGGATCAGGGGAGCCGGATGTATTGTGCGGCAGCCTCAGTCCTCCGTAATGAACTGAAGCTGCCGCATGTTAGCTCCTATGATTCCCTTGCCTGTGGCAGAGCTTTATAGGAATACATTGTAAGGCTGCATTCACACGTCCGTGTGTGTTTTGCGGATCCACGGATCCGTGGATCTGCAAAACATGGACATCGGCGATGTGCTTTCCGCATTTTGCGGACCGCACATTGCCGGCATTCTCATAGAAAATGCCTTTTCTTGTCCGCAATTGTGGACAAGAATAGGACATGTTCTATAATTTTCGGGATCGGAATTGCGGAACCGGAAGTGTGAATCCGCAATTCCGGATCCGGGCAGCACATCGTGCTGCCCCATAGACATGAATGGGTCCGCAATTCCGTTCCGCAAAAAGCGGAACGAAATTGCGGACATGTGAATGAACCCTAACTCTCATACAATCCAATGTAGAGAAGCAACCTGATGATTTTTTTTTTCACAAGGAACTATAAAAACCAAAGTTTAAATTTTTGTTTTTAATCTAAAAAAAAATCACCCCCTTTCCCCAAAATATAAATGAATAAAATGGAAACTATCAAAAAAATACACATCATGGGTATCGCCACGTCCGAAAGTGCCCATACAACCCTATTTCACCTTAATAATTTTAAAACGCTTTGACTTATCCAGGCCGTTCTGAGATTGTTTTTTCGTCACATATTGTACTTCATAACACTGGTAAAATGAAGTAAAAAAAAAATAATCATTTTTATTTACCAAAATTTTTTAAATAATAGCAAGTTTCCAAGTTTCAATTTCTCTACTTCTATAATACATAGTAATACATCCAAAAATAGTTATTACTTTACATTCCCCATATGTCTACTTCATGTTTGGATCAATTTGGGAATGATATTTTATTTTTGGGGGATGTTACAAGGCTTAGAAGTTTAGAAGAAAATCTTGAAATTTTTCAGAAATTTTCGAAAAACCCACTTTTTAGGGACCAGTTCAGGTCTGAAGTCACTTTGTGAGGCTTACATAATAGAAACCGCCCAAAAATGACCCCATTCTAGAAACTACACCCCTCAAGGTATTCAAAACTGATTTAACCCTTTAGGTGTTGCACAAGAGTTATTGGCAAATGGAGAAGAATTTTGAGAATTTCAATTTTTTGGCAAATTTTCCATTTTAATCCATTTTTTCCAGTAATAAAGCAAGGGTTAACAGCCAAACAAAAGGCTATATTTATTGCCCCAATTCTGTAGTTTGCAGAAACACCCCATATGTGGCTGTAAACTACTGTACGGGCACACGACAGGGCGTAGAGTGAAAGGTGCGCCGTATGGTTTTTGGCAGGCAGATTTTGCTGGACTGGTTTTTTTGACACCATGTCCCATTTGAAGCCCCCCTGATGCACCCCTAGAGTAGAAACTCCATAAAAGTGACCCCATCTAAGAAACTACACCCCTCAAGGTATTCAAAACTGATTTTACAAACTTTGTTAACCCTTTAGGTGTTGCACAAGATTTAATGTAAAATAGAGATACAATTTCAAAATTTCACTTTTCTGGCAGATTTTCCATTTTAATATTTTTTTTCCAGTTACAAAGCAAGGGTTAACAGCCAATCAAAACTCATTATTTATGGACCTGATTCTGTAGTTTACAGAAACACCCCATATGTGGTCGTAAACTGCTTTCCAGGCACACGACAGGGTGCAGAAGGAAAGGAATGCCATACAGTTTTTGGAAGGCAGATTTTGCTAGACTGTTTTTTTGGACACCATGTCCCATTTGAAGCCCCCCTGATGCACCCGTACGGACCGCGGTATGGAAAGGGTTAAACGGCTGACATCACAACACAGATGTCAGCCATTTATAACAGAGTGTCAGCAATGTGCTGACACTCTGGTATACCCACTGTCCACCAATGAATATTCAAGAGGAGGCGGGCGGGGGATCGCGATCCCGCCTGCCGCACCGCCCGCCTCCCGCACCGCCTTCTTTAATTTTGGCATTTTAAAGTTTCTGATCCCCGCGGTCAGGGACTGCAGGGATCAGAAACTGCAGAAAGCGCTGCAAACCGCAGGTCTGTGATGACCTGCGGTTTTCTGCGATCGCCGATATGGGGGGGTCTGATCCCGAGCACCGCGCCAAGGTTTCTCATTAGCAACGGGCCACAAGTGCAGGATTTGCTCCCCTGTATATATATGCACAACTGCATGTGGGTTTGAGCACATCCTGCCTGTTTAATACCGCGCCATTCTTTTCAGTTTGTATATAGAGATGCCTGTTTTCTATCCACAGGCTACATTTAGGTGCACCTGTGAGGCCTGGGCCTTATCAGCCAGTCTTGAGTGGGACTCGCAGACTCCTCCTTCCTCCCATTGCTAGCATGGTCACATGCTGAAGGTAACTGGTGAGCTGTTTGTGAGTCAGACCTCACGCTCCTGTAATTCGTCCACTGGCCATTTGTATTGCCCATACGGCTCAGGTAGGTGAGTGTTTTTTTGTTTTTTTTACAGTGTCCACCTGAGAGGTTAGGTAATGTGATATTTTTATAGAGCATGTTCTTTTTATTTACTTAAGCTTTACACAATAACAGCATTTTTGAAACAAAAAAAAATTATATTTAAGTGTCTCCATATTTTTTATATTTTTTAGGCGATTGTCTTAGGTAGGGGCAAACTTTTTGCGGGATGAGGTGCCTGTTAGATTGGTACTATTTGGGGGCATACACCTTTTTGATCGCTTGGTATTGCACTTTTAGTGATGTAAGTTTTTATCTTATTTTTTTGACGGTGTTCACCTGAGGGGTTAGGTCATGTGATATTTTTATAGAGCAGCTTCTTACAGAGGCGGCGATACCTAATATGTATACTTTTTTATTTAATTAAGTTTGAAACAATAACAGCATTTTTTAAACCAGTTTTTTTTTATTTTAATGTCTCCATGTTCTGAGAGCTATAGTTTTATCTTTTTTGAGTGATTTTCTCATTTAGGGGCTCATTTTTTGCGGAATGAGGGGACTGTATTATTAGTACCATTTTGTGGGACATACGCCTTTTTGATCACTTGGTGTAGCACTTTTTGTGATGTAAGGTGACAAAAATGGCTTTTTTTTTTTTTACACAGTGTTTATTTTTTATGGTGCTTATCAGACGGGGTGGATCATGTGATATATTTATAGAGGCGGCTGTCACGGACGGGGCAATACGAAATATGGAAGCGATCTAGAAGGCAGGGACACCTGGGAACTGTCCCTGCCTTCTCATTGGGTTGCCCTGCTATCACTGACAGCGGGCGACCCGCTCTGCAGCTGCACGTTTAGCGTGCAGCTGCGATCTCTGAATGGACGTTACAGAACATCCATTCAGAGTTAAACATCCACCCATAGGATGTCCAATGGGCGGATGTGAGTTGGTTAAAAAAAAGTGATAAAAAAATACCCCAGAATGGTATGAATGAAAACTACAGATTAAAAAATGAGCCCTCACACATCTCCGTACACATAACTACAAAAAGTTATAGGAGGTAACAATATGGCGATGAAAAGGAAAAATAAACATTTTTTTGCAAGTTTTTTTTTCAGTATTAAAATGCAAGAAAAACTTTCCAAATGTGGTATCACTGCAATTGTACTCACCTGGAGAATGAAAGTAACAGGTCAGTTTTGCCGTATAGGGAACATCGCAAAAACAAAACATAAAACTGTTGCGTAACTGCGTTATTACAATTTCACCCAACGTGGAATTTTATTCCATCTCCCCACTACATTGTTCCCAATATTAAATGGTGGAGTTAGAAAATGCAACTTGTCCCGCAAAAAACAAGCGCTCATACGGCTATGTAAACGTAAAAATAAAAAAGTCCTGGAAAGGCAGGGAGTAAAAAACGAAAATGCGAAAAACCCTCTGGGGCTAAAAGGGTTAACTGTAAGGATTAAAATACAAGTCATGAACAGAATATATGTCTTCCTAAACAGGATTTAAGTAGGGGCCCACCATGAAAGGGGGGGGGGAATATGCTCATTAATATATAACTTTTAATATGATGTGCAATAAAAAATACACAAGGGTGTATCAACATAACAAACATACAAATAGGGGGTCCAACCAAGGTACCCCAATGCTGGTAGAGAGAAAGTACGTAAGTAGATCTGCTACACCTGTGTGGGTGCACGCAGTCTTACCCGACCAACCAGATGGCTAGGATCAGCTTGACTTAGGTATTGCCTGGACCGGACGACGTCCCGTGATGGCGTGGTGTCAGAGGAGGCAATGATAGAACTGTGCCCTATCTCGCCCTAATAAAAGGGGAAGGGGGCTGCTCCCATACTGCCTACCTACACAGAGCACTCGCCCAGAAAAGGGCGACCCCGTCCGGATACCTGTCCCTAGTTAGGGACCTGATCACTAGCACTAGGAAAATACACGTTCCTTCAGACCTCCCGACGTGGCACGTTTCTGTCGTGTCGACTCCTCAGGGGAAGGCGGTACATATAGGAAGAATATACAAAATGTAAGACCGCGGGTAAATGGACCCTGCAGCCAAAAGAGAGAGGCTCTAGCAACTTTGATAAGAGCCTGTGGACTGTCACCCCTGGTGTTGGGATGCAGTGTGGCAGAGGGATAGATGTTCCTCTGCTATTCGGTGTGTGAGAATGGTGGCCCTCACTTAAGGTAGTGTCCCTCTAGTTTTAGGGAATATACTAAACATCTACCAGCCACACTGATACATACCTCTGTGGGATTTAAATAGAGCCCATGCGCGCCTCTCTTGGACGGACCGCCCTGTGATCGTCCGCTCCGGCATCTGACGTCACACGCCACGTCAGACGCCGGCGCCGACACCACGTGATACAGGCGGCCAGTCACGGAGAGGCGGCCTAGGGGGTTGTCTAGGAAACAATAACAATAGGTAGGCAACCATACAGAGCGCTCGCAGTCAAGCGCGTCCATAGTAACGCTGTGACACAAAATCGCAGCAAGATTATACTGACATTTATTGCATGGACACAAGGGACAAGGTTCACCGCAGGAAAGGCTACAGACTAGGCCAATTGCCCTATGAAAATTATGGCAATAAGGGAATTAGTACTCCGATCACCCCCAGAGTGTATTAAATGAAACAACCAAAATCAAGCCTCTCATTGAGACCCAGGGGGGCGGAGGTTTTCAGACAGAAGATCCAGCGTGTTTCACGCTGGAGGAGATTCTTATCCCAGTCACCTCCCCTAAAGGGAGGCTTCACGAGATCAATGCCCATAAATCTGAGTTGGGCACTTCCATTATGGGCTGTATGTACATGCTTGGATAGTGGGGTATCCCGTTTATGTGAGATATCCCCCAGATGTTCCCCTATCCTCCTCCTGAATTCACGTATCGTTTTCCCTATACACTCCATCCCACATTCGCACTGGATGCGATATACAACCCCTCTGGACCTGCAGTTGATTAAATGTGGGATGGAGTATTGTTTGCCTGTCACAGAGCTCACAAATGATTTTGTAGTGTGTATGAATTTACACGCTATGCAATTGCCACACTTGTGACAGCCCACAACCAGAAACTAAGCTGTCAGACTCTGATAAGGAGACAGGCCCTAAAGCGAACAAATATCCCAATAGGGGCAACTCCAGAAGAGGTAGAGCTCGGGGCTCCTACAGGGGACAGGATAACCATTTTTTAGGGCAATTCAACCAAACTCTAGAATACCCGTTGCGCAGCCGCACACAACTACCTCTAGCATAGTCTTGGGACCCCAAGTGATTAATCTATCTTCGCGCCTCCTTAGCCAGGACGAGATTAGGACTTTGGAATTGGGTCTATCCTTTGTACCCACTCCCAAATTTGATAGATTTACATCTGTAAAGGACATTAACCTGTTCATTCGCAAACTGAGGTGGCATAAACTTCAAACACATGGATCGGCGTCAGTGCCTGGAATTAGGGATCCCCATTGAATTATTGGGGGATGTACAACTTTCACATTCCCTTAATATGGAAGAGGGGTCCATTCAGGGCAAGGGCCCCTTCACTAATCTGAAGTTGAAGAGCACAAAAATGCCACCTTCTGCAAATGAACTGCCTTGCATTGACGTGTTTCTCAATATGGTCACCAGGGACCTGGAGGACCTTAGAGTGTCTACGCATTATTCCAACTGCGCTGAGTCTGTGACCACCGCCATCTCTACACTAGCAGATATCCCCATATTATTATTAAACCGGCTGACAAGGGGGGGGGGGGGGGGGGGGGGAACATAGTGGCATGGACTCAGTGCAGTACAAGAATATGTGTAGAAATCTACTATCTGATAAAGATACCTATGAAATTCTGGATAGGGACCCCACTGATGGCTACAAACGGGAATTGAAAGCCATTCTGGATGACGCAAAGGCCGCTCAAATCATCACAGCAGATGAGTATGCCTTTCTCTACCCAGCACATCCCCGTAGATCAACCTTCTACAGTCTCCCCAAAATCCACAAAGGGGTTACCCCCCTAAAAGGGAGACCTATAGTCTCTGTGGTGGATAATCTCAATCAGAATTTAGGGGTATATATTGACCGGGTACTAGCACCTTTTGTGACGGCTCTACCATCCCATGTCAAAGACACCACTGACCTCCTTAAGCGTTTAGAGGGTCTGACATTGGAGGAGACTTCTCTTCTCTCCAGTGTTGATGTGGAGGCGTTATATTCCTCCATACCACACCGGCTTGGCTTGACAGCTGTTGAATATTTCCTTCGATCGCGAGGTTGTCAGAATCGCGCCCACAGCTAATTTGTCCTCCACATTCTTGAATTCACTTTAACCAGAAATTTATTTTCATTTGACGGCAGGACCTACCACCAGCTCAGGGGTACTGCGATGGGGAGCCCCTGTGCCCCGTATGCAAATCTATTCCTGGGATGGTGGGAGGAGACCCTGGTCTTTAGGGAAGACGAAGTGGTGGACATCTCTGAAATTGGTCTGTGGGCGCTTCTGGAATGGTGACCAGACGGGCTTTGAGGCCTTTGTGCAACATCTCAACCAGAATGAGATTGGGATGCACTTTACGTGTGAATCGCACCCCACAAGTTTGCCCTTCCTAGAAATTAGAATCACAAAGAATAACAGGGGTGAACTTGATACCTCGATCTACAGGAAGGCCAACTCTATGAATTCCCTCCTGAGATGGGAGAGTAATCATCCTCTCCCACTCAGGAGGGGGATCCCGAGGGGCCAATATCTTCTTGTTCAGACAAGCACGAGTTTGTCACGCAGGCAGCTGATTTGAGGAGGAGGTTCTTGTCAAGGGGATACCCTGACTACGTCCTCAGGTCTGCATACCAGGCTGCCCTCTCTCGCCCAAGATCCTCTTTGCTAACCCCCAATCAATCCTCCACCCCCGAGGCCAAAGTGTTGAGAATCATTACTAACTTTGACAGGAGGTCCAAACAGGTCAAGCACATTATACAACGTCACTGGGAGGTCCTCAAAATGGACCCTGACTTGAACGATTTACTAGGTGATCAACCCCAAATCACCTATAGAAGGGGGCGCAATTTGCGTGACAAACTAGTGCACAGCCACTTTTCCCCCAACGTGACACAATACACTTGGTTGCGGTCCAAGGTTGTGGGCTGTCACAAGTGTGGCAATTGCATAGCGTGTAAATTCATACACACTACAAAATCATTTGTGAGCTCTGTGACAGGCAAACAATACTCCATCCCACATTTCATCAACTGCAGGTCCAGAGGGGTTGTATATTGCATCCAGTGCGAATGTGGGATGGAGTATATAGGGAAAACGATCCTTGAATTTAGGAGGAGGATAGGGGAACATCTGGGCGATATCTCACATAAACGGGATACCCCACTATCCAAGCATGTACATACAGCCCATAATGGAAGTGCCCAACTGAGATTTATGGGCATTGATCTCGTGAAGCCTCCCTTTCGGGGAGGTGACTGGGATAAGATTCTCCTCCGGCGTGAAACACGCTGGATCTTCTGTCTGAAAACCTCCGCCCCCCCTGGGTCTCAATGAGAGGCTTGATTTTGGTTGTTTCATTTAATACACTCTGGGGGTGATCGAAGTACTAATTCCCTTATTGCCATAATTTTCATAGGGCAATTGGCCTAGTCTGTAGCCTTTCCTGCGATGAACCTTGTCCTCTGTGTCCATGCAATAAATGTCAGTATAATCTTGCTGCGATTTTGTGTCACAGCGTTACTATGGACGCGCTTGACTGCGAGCGCTCTGTATGGTTGCCTACCTATTGTTATTGTTTCCTAGACAACCCCCTAGGCCGCCTCTCCGTGACTGTGACTGGCCGTCTGTATCACGTGGTGTCGGCGCCGGCGTCTGACGTGGCGTGTGACGTCAGATGCCGGAGCGGACGATTACAGGGCGGTCCGTCCAAGAGAGGCGCGCATGGGCTCTATTTAAATCCCACAGAGGTATGTATCAGTGTGGCTGGTAGATGTTTAGTATATTCCCCAAAACTAGAGGGACACTACCTTAAGTGAGGACCACCATTCTCACACACCGAATAGCAGAGGAACATCTATCCCTCTGCCACACTGCATCCCAACACCAGGGGTGACAGTCCACAGGCTCTTATCAAAGTTGCTAGAGCCTCTCTCTTTTGGCTGCAGGGTCCATTTACCCGCGGTCTTACATTTTGTATATTCTTCCTATATGTACCACCTTCCCCTGAGGAGTCGACACGACAGAAACGTGCCACGTCGGGAGGTCTGAAGAAACGTGTATTTTCCTAGTGCTAGTGATCAGGTCCCTAACTAGGGACAGGTATCCGGACGGGGTCGCCCTTTTCAGGGCGAGTGCTCTGTGTAGGTAGGCAGTATGGGAGCAGCCCCCTTCCCCTTTTATTAGGGCGAGATAGGGCACAGTTCCATCATTGCCTCCTCTAACACCACGCCATCACGGGACGTCGTCCGGTCCAGGCAATACCTAAGTCAAGCTGATCCTAGCCATCTGGTTGGTCGGGTAAGACTGCGTGTACCCACACAGGTGTAGCAGATCTACTTACTTACTTTCTCTCTACCAGCATTGGGGTACCTTGGTTGGACCCCCTATTTGTATGTTTGTTATGTTGATACACCCTTGTGTATTTTTATTGCACATCATATTAAAAGTTATATATTAATGAGAATATTCCCCCTCTTTCATGGTGGGCCCCTACTCGCATTGCATCTCGGAATATTAGTGAGGCAGACTCACCTGAGCCTCATTTACAATTTGCTAAACAGGTTTTATAGAAGCCGTTATGTGATATCAATTAACCACCTCCCTACCGCCTAACGCAGGAATGCGTCCTGCGGGCAGCCGGGTTATTCCTCCTGGACGCATCGGCGCGTCCTCTCGCGAGAGGCGAGATTTCCTGTGAACGCGCGCACACAGGAGCGCGCGTTCACAGGATCGGAAGGTAAACGAGTGGATCTACAGCCTGCCAGTGGCGATCATTCGCTGGCAGGCTATAGATGCGATTTTTTTTTAACCCTTGAAAAGGTATATCAGACACTGTTTTGATAACTGCGTCTGATATACCTGCTACCTGGTCCTCTGGTGGTCCCTTTTGCTTGGATCGACCACCAGTGGACACAGGCAGCTCTGTAATAAGTAGCACCAGGCACCACACTACACTACACGCCCCCTGTCACTTATTAACCCCTTATTAACCCCTTATCACCCCCCTGTCATTGATCACCCCCCTGTAAGGCTCCATTCAGACGTCCATATGTGTTTGCGGATCCGTGGATCCGCAAAACATGGAGACCGCGGATCTACAAAACACGGACACTGGCAATGTGCTTTCCGCATTTTGCGAGAACTATATAGAAAAAGCCTTTTCTTGTCTGCAATTGCGGACAAGAATAGGACATGTTCTATAGGCTCTACAAAAAACGCAGTGTTAGCCCGATCAAGCCTGATCTTGTGCGCACACTTGCGTTCAGTCCGCCCCACCACAGTGACAGAATTTTTTTTCTAATCACTGCAAAAACACCGTAAAATCGCTGCGGCGCTATAAAGATCACTTTTGAGGGGCATGGCGAGTTCATAGAAGATTTCACTAACTTGTGACAAAAAATAAAATCTCACATGAACTCACCATACCCCTCACGGAATCCAAATGCGTAAATTTTTTTTGACATTTATATTCTAGACTTCTTCTCACGCTTTAGGGCTCCTAAAATGCCAGGGCAGTAAACACACCCCACAAATGAGCCCATTTTGGAAAGAAGACACCCCAAGGTTTTCTGTGAGGGGCATGGCGAGTTCATGTAAAATTGTATTTTTTGTCACAAGTTAGTGGAATATGAGACTTTGTAAGAGAAAAAAAAAATTCCGCTAACGTGCGCCAAAAAAAAAAAAAATTCTATGAACTCGCCATGCCCCTCACAGAGATACCTTGGGGTGTCTTTCAAAATGGGGTCACTTGTGGGGTATTTATACTGCCCTGGCATTTTGGGGGCCCTAAAGCATGAGAAGAAGTCTGGAATCCAAATGTTAAAAAATGCCCTCCTAAAAGAGATTTGGGCCCCTTTGCGCACCTAGGCTGCAAAAAAGTGTCACACATGTGGTATCGCCGTATTCAGAAGTAGGGCAATGTGTTTTGGGGTGTATTTTTACATATACCCATGCTGGTTGAGAGAAATATCTCTGTAAAATGACAACTTTGTATAAAAAAATGGGAAAAGTTGTCTTTTACAGAGATATTTATCTCACACAGTATGGGTATATGTAAAAAGACACCCCAAAACACATTGCCATACTTCTCCCGAGTACGGCGATACCACATGTGTGACACTTTTTTGCAGCCTAGGTGGGCAAAGGGGCTCAAATTCCAATTAGTATCTTTACGATTTCACAGGGCATTTTTTACGCATTTGGATTCCAAACTACTTCTCACGCTTTAGGTCCCCTAAAATGCCAGGGCAGTATAAATACCCCACAAGTGACCGCATTTTGGAAAGAAGAGACCCCAAGGTATTCCGTGAGGGGTATGGTGAATTCATGTAAAATTTTATTTTTTGTCACAAGTTAGTGGAATATGAGACTTTGTAAGAAAAAAAAATTAAAAAAACATTTTCTGCTAACTTGTGACAAAAAATAAAAACTTCCATGAACTCACTATGCCCATCAGCGAATACCTTAGGGTGTCTACTTTCCGAAATGGGGTCATTTGTGGGGTGTTTCTACTATCTAGGCATTGTAGAACCTCAGGAAACTTGACAGGTGCTCAGAAAGTCAATGTGCGTAAATTCACATTTTTGCACCATAGTTTGCAAACGCTATAAAACTTTTACCCAAACCAATAAATATACACTTATTGCATTTTTTTTTATCAAAGATATGTAGAACAATTAATTTAGAGAAAAATTTATGTAGAAATATAGTTTTATTTGAAAAATTTTACAACAGAAAGTGAAAAATTTCATTTTTTGATTAATATCAAAAAAAGTAAAAATGTCAGCAGCAATGAAATACCACCAAATGAAAGCTCTATTAGTGAGAAAAAAAGGAGGTAAAATTCATTTGGGTGGTAAGATGTATGACCGAGCAATAAACCGTGAAAGTAGCACAGTGCAGAATTGTAAAAAGTGGTCTGGTCATTAAGGAGGGTTAAGTTAGGGGAGCTGAGGTGGTAAAGCATTTATATCCAAATATACAACCTGAAATGAAAACAAAGTCTATGATCCAGTGATATATTGTTTCCTTATATTGTGGCCATATGGCTTCTCTCTTGTGTGACTTCACTAATGACCCCTAATTATGGGTTTAGAAAAAAAACATTTTTCTCATTCTGAATGCAGCTTCTCTATTGTGTGAATCCTCTTATGTTTTACAAGACTTGATATTTCTGAAAAACGTTTGTCACATTCTGAACACGAATACGGCTTCTCTCATGTGTGATGTCTTTCATGTTTAACAAGAGTGGATTTCTGTGAAAAACATTTCCCACATTCTGAACATGAATACGGCTTTACCCCAGTGTGAGTTCTCTCGTGTATAACCAGATTTGATTTTCATTTAAAACATTTCCCACATTCTAAACACATATATGGTTTCTCTCCTGTGTGAATTCTCTCATGTAAAGCAAGCTGTGATTTCTGTGTAAAACATTTCCCACATTCTGAACATGTATATGGTTTCTCTCCTGTGTGACATCTCTCATGTATAACAAGTACTGATTTCTGTGTGAAATATTTCCCACATTGCGAACATGAATATGGCTTTTCCCCTGTATGAATTCTCACATGTATAACAAGTTTTGATTTATCTCTAAAACATTTCCCACATTCTGAACATGAATACATTTTCTCTCCTGTGTGACATCTCTTATGTGCAATAAGATTTGATTTCTGTGTAAAACATTTCTCACATTCTGAACATGAATATGGTTTCTCTCCTGTGTGACTTCTCTCATGTCTAACAAGATATGTTTTCTCTGTAAAACATTTCCCACATTCTGAACATGAATATGGTTTCTCTCCTGTGTGATTTCTCTCATGTCTAACAAGATGTATTTTCTGTATAAAACATTTCCCACATTCTAAACATGAATACATTTTCTCTCCTGTGTGACATCTCTTATGTGCAATAAGATTTGATTTATGTGTGAAACAGTTCCCACATTCTGAACATGAATATGGTTTCTCTCCTGTGTGACTTCTCTCATGTCTAATAAGAAGTGTTTTCACTGTAAAACATTTCCCACATTCTGAACATGAATATGGTTTCTCTCCTGTGTGACTTCTCTCATGTCTAACAAGATGTGTTTTCTGTGTAAAACATTTCCCACATTCTGAACATGTATATGGTTTCTCTCCTGTGTGACATCTCTTATGTTTTAAAAGTCTTGATTTATTTAAAAAACGTTTCCCACATTCTGAACATGAATATGGCTTTTCCCCAGTGTGAATTCTCTCATGTGTAACAAGATTTGATTTCACTGTAAAACATTTTCCACATTGTGAACATGAATAAGGCTTTTCCCCTGTGTGACTTCTCACATGTTTGACAAGTTTTGATTTCTCTTTAAAACATTTCCCACATTCTGAACATAAATACATTTTCTCTCTTGTGTGACATCTCTTATGTGCAATAAGATGTGATTTCTGTGTGAAAGAGTTCCCACATTCTGAACATGAATATGGTTTCTCTCCTGTATGACTTTTCTCATGTCTAACTAGATGTGATTTCCATGTGAAACATTTCCCACATTCAAAACATGAATACATTTTCTCTCCTTTGTGACGTTTTCGGTGTGTAGAAAGTCCTGAGCTGTTTGTGGATTCTTTACCACAATGAAACCTTTTAATCCTTTTCTGACTTGTACTTGCGGTAACAATCTGTGATTGGTCCGGAGAAGGGTCCTCATAATTAGGAGGATTATATGACAGATCTGTACTGTGAAGTCCTGGATGTACATTAAGTGTAATGAGGTTTTCTCCTGAAGAGCGCTGCAGGATATCTTCATCTAGTGGTAACATGACATTTTCACATTTCTTACTGAGATTTTCTGTTAAGATGAAAAAAATTTTAAAGTTTTTTTTCTGCAAACTACAGAGTAGACAAACTTATAACATTCCAATTAGGCTGGAAGTTGTTCCAGCAGGAAGGAGAAGTGTTCATTCATTTGGAATCCATTCCTGACTTTGGCCCAAAAAACTGCACTTGTGATCCCAGCCTTACAAAGCTTCTATAACTTCCTGACAAAGTCCAGGATTCTGGTTTACACCAGGTCATGACTTTTATTACACACAGTAAATAATGATTTAACAAAACGAAAAAATTTGAAAAGCCTGACCATGTCTGGAAACAATGGAGCATCGTAAGCCCCGCCCCTGCAGAACCTGCCTGTTGTTTCTATATGTGGAACCTTAAACTCCCCCCTTTTTGGACAGATTATAAGAGCAGCACAGATCAGTCACTGGTTATCTACCAGCAAGTTCACACAGAGCAGATCAGCTGCAGACATTTCTGTGAATGTCCCGCTGCCCTGAATGTGGCTTGTAATAATCCATGCACCTGCTGCAGAAACAACCCAATACATGGAAATGTCTACAATAAATGTGCCCTGTGTGAACACGCTCTAATGCAGCTGGAACATTCTGGGACATGCAGTTACTGCTAGAAGTCACACGTTCAGTCTGAAGGGGACGAGCAGATAATCGCTGAAGTGATGGACAACATGGTCACATTTAGCAATTTAAAGCCGATGCCGGACAAGAATTTTACTACAAATTTTTTTAACATTTTATTGAGACACCAACGACTTACATAACACACGCCTGTTCTACATCGGTGACAAACAGTCGTACAGGGGCGGACATTGCCCATAAACCCCATGTATAATCTACAATATATATATACAATGCAGAACACGGATTGTACAAGACGTCTCTGTAGTATAGTCTACTATACCGGCCCGATGGAGGCCAGAAGGACACGCTCTCATCATGTGACTGGAGCCCTATGGATATGACTGACATATAAAGAGCACGTAGCCTCTAATGTAATGTGAGAAGAAACTGTGGAGCTCCTCCATTACTTGTCACTGCACACACGTGTATACACTGCACATGACGGGTCTTACCCTGTGATATAAGAGGCTGGTGCTCCTCCATTACATGTCACTGCACACACGTGTATACACTGCACATGACGGCTCTTACCTTGTGATATAAGAGGCTGGTGCTCCTCCATTACATGTCACTGCACACACGTGTATACACTGCACATGACGGCTCTTACCTTGTGATATAAGAGGCTGGTGCTCCTCCATTACATGTCACTGCACACACGTGTATACACTGCACATGACGGCTCTTACCCTGTGATATAAGAGGCTGGTGCTCCTCCATTACATGTCACTGCACACACGTGTATACACTGCACATGACGGCTCTTACCCTGTGATATAAGAGGCTGGTGCTCCTCCATTACATGTCACTGCACACACGTGTATACACTGCACATGACGGCTCTTACCCTGTGATATAAGAGGCTGGTGCTCCTCCATTACATGTCACTGCACACACGTGTATACACTGCACATCACGGCTCTTACCCTGTGATATAAGAGGCTGGTGCTCCTCCATTACATGTCACTGCACACACGTGTATACACTGCACATGACGGGTCTTACCCTGTGATATAAGAGGCTGGTGCTCCTCTATTACATGTCACTGCACACACGTGTATACACTGCACATTACGGTTCTTACCCTGTGATATAAGAGGCTGGTGCTCCTCCATTACATGTCACTGCACACCTGTGTATACACTGCACATGACGGGTCTTACCCTGTGATATAAGAGGCTGGAGCTCCTCCATTACATGTCACTGCACACACGTGTATACACTGCACATGACGGGTCTTACCCTGTGATATAAGAGGCTGGTGCTCCTCCATTACATGTCACTGCACACACGTGTATACACTGCACATGACGGCTCTTATCTTGTGATATAAGAGGCTAGTGCTCCTCCATTACATGTCACTGCACACACGTGTATACACTGCACATGACGGGTCTTACCTTGTGATATAAGAGGCTGGTGCTCCTCCATTACATGTCACTGCACACACGTGTATACACTGCACATGACGGCTCTTACCCTGTGATATAAGAGGCTGGTGCTCCTCAATTACATGTCACTGCACACACGTGTATACACTGCACATGACGGGTCTTACCTTGTGATATAAGAGGCTGGTGCTCCTCCATTACATGTCACTGCACACACGTGTATACACTGCACATGACGGCTCTTACCCTGTGATATAAGAGGCTGGTGCTCCTCAATTACATGTCACTGCACACACGTGTATACACTGCACATGACGGCTCTTACCCTGTGATATAAGAGGCTGGTGCTCCTCCATCATGGCCTCCTTGTACAGATCCTTGTGTCCTTCTATATACTCCCACTCCTCCATGGAGAAATAGACAGTGACGTCCTGACACCTTATAGGAACCTGACAACACAATGACACCGTCATCACCCAGACCCCTCCAGTGCTGTTACTGGAGAATTTCCCAGCATTCCCAGCAGTGTCACCTCTCCAGTCAGCAGCTCCATCATCTTGTGGGTGAGTTCTAGGATCTTCTGCTCATGTATCAGGGGGTGAGGGGGAGGCTCTGTGATGGGGGGAGGGGTCCTCCTCCGCCCTCCTGACTCCTGGAGATGGATGATGGGAGTCACACAGTCCCCCGATGTCTTCTTCACTATTGTGTACTCCTGTGGATGGAGAGAGACACTTAGGGAATAAACCCTTCAGGGGCCATGTGCTCTCCTCCGGCCCTCTCCTCCTGGTACAACGTGCCTACTTACCTCCTCATGGCTCCTACAACATGACTATTGGTCACTGGTCACATGACACATCACTCACCATATTGGGGGCTGATCTTCAGGTTCTCCATCACTTGGAAGGTCTGGAGGCCGTTCTCCAGGACCCTGGACTCTTCCTATCACTTCCTATGATGGATTCTCCTTCCCGATGTCTGACTTGTTACAGAATACAATAAAGAGGAGAGAAATCTAGAAAAGTTTACCTCTCCGCTCAGCAGGGAGATGATCTCCAAGGTGAGGTCTAATATTCTTCTGCTGATCTCCTTCCTGTCCATCCTTGGTGGCTCATTAAGGAGAAGGGTCGTATTGCTGGTTTTATTCATGATGCCTTAAAAATAAAGGAATAAAGGTTAATCAGTGAGTCCCATGTCTCCGATAATAAGGCCGAGAGAAAATACAACTCATCCCGCAAAACTGAGACCCTCATAAAGCTGCAGTGATGGGAAAACTTTGAGCTCCGTGTGTATCTAGGCTCCTGGCAAAGCAGTGTGTGGAGGCAGGAGACATGTCTTGAGTATCTTGGCCCCCCGGTCTGGTGCTGGTCGGCGCACAAAACACTGCACACACTGCACATGACGGGCCTTACCTTGTGATATAAGAGGCTGGTGCTCCTCCATTACATGTCACTGCACACACGTGTATACACTGCACATGACGGCTCTTACCTTGTGATATAAGAGGCTGGTGCTCCTCCATTACATGTCACTGCACACACGTGTATACACTGTACATGACGGCTCTTACCTTGTGATATAAGAGGCTGGTGCTCCTCCATTACATGTCACTGCACACACGTGTATACACTGCACATGACGGCTCTTACCCTGTGATATAAAAGGCTGGTGCTCCTCCATCATGGCCTCCTTGTACAGATCCTTGTGTCCTTCTATGTACTCCCACTCCTCCATGGAGAAATAGACAGTGACGTCCTGACACCTTATAGGAACCTGACAACACAATGACACCGTCATCACCCAGACCCCTCCAGTGCTGTTACTGGAGAATTTCCCAGCATTTCCAGCAGTGTCACCTCTCCAGTCAGCAGCTCCATCATCTTGTGGGTGAGTTCTAGGATCTTCTGCTCATGTATCAGGGGGTGAGGCTCTGTGATGGGGGGAGGGGTCCTGCTCCGCCCTCCTGACTCCTGGAGATGGATGATGGGAGTCACACAGTCCCCCGATGTCTTCTTCACTATTGTGTACTCCTGTGGATGGAGAGAGACACTTAGGGAATAAACCCTTCAGGAGCCATGTGCTCTCCTCCGGCCCTCTCCTCCTGGTACAACATGCCTACTTACCTCCTCATGGCTCCTACAACATGACTATTGGTCACTGGTCACATGACACATCACTCACCATACTGGGGGCTGATCTTCAGGTTCTCCATCACTTGGAAGGTCTGGAGGCCGTTCTCCAGGACCCTGGACTCTTCCTATCACTTCCTATGATGGATTCTCCTCCCCGATGTCTGACTTGTTACAGAATACAATAAAGAGGAGAGAAATCTAGAAAAGTTTACCTCTCCGCTCAGCAGGGAGATGATCTCCAAGGTGAGGTCTAATATTCTTCTGCTGATCTCCTTCCTGTCCATCCTTGGTGGTCGTTCAGGAGAAGAGGAGAGAACTGGAGGAGCTGGAGGCTTCTAGTACTGCAGGCGCCTTTATGAGAAGAGGAGAGGAAATCATCCAGGGGACAAGACCAGATGTCACCTCCAGAACCGCACTTCCTGAGCCTGGAGTGGCCCCGCTTCTCAGAGCCCCCACCACATGGAGTCCAGGGGCCCAACATGGAGATCTCTGGTGGCTCCACAGGAGATAAATGTCTGATAGATGCAGGTCCCACCTCTGGGCTGTGCTCAGCTGTGTCCAGAACTCCTAGAGAAGAGACTGGAGAGAGCTGAGCTCAGGCCGGGCCCCGCTCCATTCATTCTCCTCCTGGAGGCAGGGGCCCCTCACCAGGACAGTCAGGGGCCAGTGAATGATGACAACCCCCACTATCCCCACTACTCCTCCCCCATCATACTAAGCTGAGGAGCGGAGAAGGATTCCTTGTGTGTAATGGAGGAGAATCTCCAGAGGTGACATGTCTGAGCTCTCCACCACACTGTCTCCTCACAGCTCATCTTACCTGCAGGCTGGAGGAATGGCTGATACCAGAGAGAACAAGAGCCCTGACTACCGACCAGGACCTGCCCAGTATCTGCTGCACTGCCAGAGCCGAAGGACCTGGGGTGACGTCACCGTCATGTGATCAGTACAGGGGGCGGAGCTCAGCAGTGAAGAGAAGAATAGGTGGTGAAGGACCTGGGGTGACGTCACCGTCATGTGATCAGTGCAGTGGGCGGGTCAGCAGTGGAGAGGATAAGAGGTGGGGGGAAGGATCTGGGGGTGACATCACTACCATGTGATTAGTGGGGGCGGGGCTCAGGAGAGGAGAATAGGTAGGGAAGGACCTGGGGTGATGTCACTGTCATGTGATCATTGCAGGGGACGGGGCTTAGCAGTGAAGAAGATGAGAGGACTGTCATGATGACCATGTGACATGAGCACCCTGCACTGAACCCTATCAGCTCCACTATATCAGGATCTAACCTGCACGGACTATCTGTATTATATGTATCAGCTCCACTATATCAGGATCTAACTTGCACGGACTATCTGTATTATATATATCAGCTCCACTATATCAGGATGTAACCTGCACGGACTATCTGTATTATATGTATCAGCTCCACTATATCAGGATCTAACCTGCACGGACTATCTGTATTATATAAATCAGCTCCACTATATCAGGATGTAACCTGCACGGACTATCTGTATTATATGTATCAGCTCCACTATATCAGGATCTAACTTGCACGGACTATCTGTATTATATAAATCAGCTCCACTATATCAGGATGTAACCTGCACGGACTATCTGTATTATATGTATCAGCTCCACTATATCAGGATCTAACTTGCACGGACTATCTGTATTATATAAATCAGCTCCACTATATCAGGATGTAACCCGCACGGACTATCTGCATTATATGTATCAGCTCCACTATATCAGGATCTAACCTGCACGGACTATCTGTATTATATGTATCAGCTAACTATCTAATGCAATTGCATCAGGAATAGGATGCAGATGAAAGCACAGAGCTCAGCAATGTCACCGCTCTCTCAGAACTGCAAAAAAATAGCAGAAAATGGCTGCTGGGGAGGTTCTTATATAGTAAGGGGGAGGAGGCAGTTTTCCTATTGGTTGCTAGGGATGTGGCTAAGCTCTGACAAAGACATTGCAGCCTTCTCATTGGCCCACAAGCAAGAAGGGAGGTTACTGATGGACAAAATAAATCTAGAATATTCGCGATTATGAATATATAGCACTTAGAGTTGAGCGGACACCTGGATGTTCGGATTCGCTGTGTTCGGACGAACTTCGCAAAAAAGTTCGCGTTCGGAACCCGAACTTAACCCCGAACCCCAATGAAGTCAAAGGGGACTCGAACTTTGGAGCAGTAAAATGGCTCTAAAAAAAGTCATGGAAAGGGCTAGAGGTCTGCAAAGGGCAGCAAAATGTGGTGAAGAGCATGGCAAGTGTAAAATACATAAAAATAATGAACTTGATCTAGGAGGAGGAGGTCCATATGGAGTAGGTGGTTGTGGCGGTGGAGGAGGAGGAGGTAGCCAACACTGGTTTTTGTTTTTTATTTTATTTATTTATTTTTTGTTTAAATTTTGGTAGACCCCAAAACATTGGGAAATATAAAAAATAAAACAAAGAGAAAGTGCGCTGGAGTACAAAAATGGCTGGGTGAGGCCGGTATACATGTCTATTCTGCACAAGGTACGGACAAGTCCTGAGGGATCCACGCCTGGTTCATTTTAATAAATGTGAGGTTGTCCACATTGGCTGTGGACAGGCGGCTGCGCTTGTCTGTGATGACGCCCCCTGCCGTGCTAAACACACGTTCAGATAATACACTGGCTGCAGGGCAGACCAGCACCTCCAAGGCGTAAAGGGCAAGCTCAGGCCATGTGCCCAATTTGGAGACCCAGAAGTTGAAGGGGGCAGACCCGTCATTCAGTACGTGTAGGTGTGTGCACAGATACTGCTCCATGTTGGTGAAATGCTGCCTCCTGCTAAGACGTTCCATATCAGCTGGTGGTGCTGGTTGTTGTGGCGACCTCGTCCTCTTCCACTGTGCCCCCGCTGTTCGGGCCAGAGAGGTCATGTTTCCCAACATGCTGGTGATTCATGGGTGTTACTGAGACTTCCCCCAGTGTAGACCCTTGATATGTAGGGCACTCAATATATGGAAAGATCGAGCCTGACAGCCTGAAGATTGCTAGCCTCGATTTCTATCTAGAGGCTTCTCAGATGTTGTCTTGAAGATCCTACTACACTTTGGGCCTCAATCTACCAAAATATCATTTATCCTAACTCATTCAGTTGAGTCAAGAGTATAACTTGGAGATTTCCCCCGCTGCAGTTTGTCTGTATAGGACACTGAACTCTGCCAAGACCTGAAGAGGTTGAGTTTGACATCCTGAAGTTTGACAGCCTCTTTAACTATCTTGAAGCCTCTTTGATTAAATCATGAAGACCTTTGCCACACTTTACTTTACAATTCGTAAAAAGTTAATTTTGATCCCAACTCATTCAAATAAGTCAAAGGTGTATCTGAAGACTCCCCCCAGTGCAAATTGTGTGTGTCTAGAGCACTCAGCTCTGCCAGAACCTGTGGAGACTCAACCGTACAGCCAATATATCAACCTAATGGTCTCTAAGACATAGTCCAGAAGACCTTGTCGTAGCCAGGTCTCCACTTAAAGGGCTTACACAAGGGTCAAGTGAATCTATTCAGCTTGAATTCTATTAAGGGGTAGATAGTTCTAAACCACAGATTATCAGCTTCTTAGGCTTCCTGCAAGACAAATTTGGAAAAGGCCTTAGAGTATCAACCTAAAAATTAAATATTTTGCCCATTCTGCAAGTTTATCCTTGTCACAATAGTTCTTGACAAAAAAAAAGTTCCTGAAAGTTTTGCTAAGATGTAGCCTTCCATACTCTGAATCTGTGTCAAAATAGGACTTGACTTTAGCCCTAAAAGTTTTAAGATCATCTCCCTTTGAACCTCTGGAGGAGGGGCCACATAAATACCTAACCTAAAGAGGTTATTTCCATCTGGCCATGACATCTGCCATAAGAACAGGGAGATCCTAGTCTTGTCATCAGTGGATCTGTACTTCAGATTCCTTCTTACTCCAAAGGATTGTTCTTTGGTAACTATAATCAGGTCTCCTCCTTCCAGTGTCTGTTCTGAGCTTTACTGTAATGTTGAATATCATCTCCATTCCCTAGATCTTTCCAGATGTCCTGAGATCTATTTAGCCTGGAGTAAAGAGATCAGGAAGGTTGAGAATGTATTACTTCATTTCCAGAAGGAACAATAAGCTCTGGCATGCCAGGTACCGGCTGTTGCATACAGCAGACACCAGCAGCTAATGTCCGTGACTGGCGGTAACAATGATCTCAGACTTTTAACCCTTCAGATGCTGTGGTCAAACATGAGGATCAGGGGAGCCGGATGCATTGTGCAGCAGCCTCAGTCCTCCGTAATGAACTGAAGCTGCCGCTGTGACGAACTGCGACCGCCGCGGCCACAATACGTCACGAAACCGTCACAGCGCCCCTAGTGGTCAATCCGCAAACAGGCCCCCCAGCCACTTCCAGCACACCGACAGTCTAACTTGAGTCCGTACAGTCGATAGGCTGAAAGCGCAGGGAGTGGACCTCCGATTGACCGCAAGTAAGCGTGCGACGAACTGCGACCGGAACTACACACAGGGTAGTTTAACTGCCACCACCTTGCAATTTATGGGAGCGAGGACCCCACTATCTAGATAACACAACCGAGTAGCTTTCCCTTCGGAGAGGCTAGGGTAAGTTTTTGCAGTGTTTGAAAACAGGCATATGGCTAGAGAAATGACTTGGAGGTCATTTATTATATATCTATATACAATACAAATTATCACGATGCACAGTAATTATTAACACAATAATCAAGGAGAGTATAGTCCAATAAACAAAAAGAGAGAAAAGAAAGAAAATACTTAGTTTCCGCAGAAAAGATGTCCGTTGGTGAAATAGTCCGTTGCAGGGGTCAAGTCCAAGAAGCCTTTGTCCAGTGTAATATGCCTACAGCCCACAGGTTCTCTGGCTGAGGCCCTCTTTAGGTGTTGTTAAAAGTGGAGAACTCCTTTAGCAGATTCTAGATGTGTTATAAAGGGTCTCAGAATCAAGGCGGGGAATTGAGAGTCCGCCTGCTGGGGCAGGCTGTATTCCTGAGGTGAATGTCAGTTCTGAAATATGGCATGTGCCATATCGTGGGATGTCTCCGCTGTACACAAGTAACAAGCACATATTCACATTCCCTACAAAATATGGAGTTCAGGGATACCAAATATTACTATTATAACTGGTTCTATGATGGGGTAACACCATAACTTTACCTGGGCACATCTTAGAGTTATGTTTGTCCTATGTAAACGTCCAGTGAATTCTGAGTGACACGATGATGTAATTTTTACGTCCGTAAGATGCATGGTCTCTCTTGAAAAGGTAAAAATCATATCTCAGATTCATGTTGCAGTCTGGGAAACCTTGGTGCCGGCTTGTCTGCAGCAAGCCAGCTTACAGACCCTGATAGCAGCGACACCAATCGGCTCCCCCCAGGTGCCGTCTTCACACCTAGCTGTGATATCTCTTCAGGAAGAGAAGTTCTTTTGTCAACCATAGGAAGCCAGCTGTAATTGCGTTATCTGCTAGGCATCTATTGACTGACTTGAACAAAAGGACTATGTTGTTCTCTGGGTACAACAGAAGAAGACGCTCTGAATAATCAAATTGTAGGTTCTGGGGCCTAGGGAAATAATTACTGTTTAATAAGGCAGAGTAATATTGATAATATTGGGAGGACAGTTCAATATTCTCGCGGCTCATCCGTGACAGCCGCATGTTAGCTCCTATGATTCCCTTGCCTGTGGCAGAGCTTTATAGGAATACATTGTAACTCTCATACAATCCAATGTAGAGAAGCAACCTGATAATTTTTTTTTCACAAGGAACTATAAAAACCAAAGTTTTTTTTTTTTTTTTCAAAATCTAAAAAAAATCACCCCCTTTCCCCAAAATATAAATAAAAAAATGGAAACTATCAAAAAAATACACATCATGGGTATCGCCGCGTCCGAAAGTGCTCATACTTTTAACCCCTTAAGGACTCAGCCCTTTTTCACCTTAAGGACTTGGCCATATTTTGCAAATCTGACCAGTGTCACTTTAAGTGCTGATAACTTTACAACGATTTGACTTATCAAGGCCATTCTGAGATTGTTTTTTCGTCACATATTGTACTTCATAACAATGGTAAAATGAAGTAAAAAAAAAATCATTTTTATTTATAAAAAAATACCAAATTTACCAATTTTTTTTTTTAAATAGCAAATTTCCACGTTTCAATTTCTCTACTTCTATAATACATAGTAATACCTCCCAAAATAGTTATTACTTTACATTCCCCATATGTCTACTTCATGTTTGGATCAATTTGGGAATGATATTTTATTTTTGGGGGATGTTACAAGGCTTAGAAGTTTAGAAGAAAATCTTGAAATTTTTCAGAAATTTTCAAAAACCCACTTTTTAGGGACCAGTTCAGGTCTGAAGTCACTTTGTGAGGCTTATATAATAGAAACCACCCAAAAATGACCCCATACTAGAAACTACACCCCTCAAGGTATTCAAAACTGATTTTAAAAACTTTGTTAACCATTTAGGTGTTGCACAAGAGTTATTGGCAAATGGAGATGAATTTTGAGAATTTAAATTTTTGGGCAAATTTTCCATTTTAATCCAATTTTTAATCCAAATTTTCCATTTTAATCCCATTTGAAGCCCCCCTGATGCACCCCTAGAGTAGAAACTCCATAAAAGTGACCCCATCTAAGAAACTACACCCCTCAAGGTATTCAAAACTGATTTTACAAACTTTGTTAACCCTTTAGGTGTTGCACAAGATTTAATGGAATATAGAGATACAATTTCAAAATTTCACTTTTTTGGCAGATTTTCCATTTTAATATTTTTTTCCAGTTACAAAGCAAGGGTTAACAGCCAAACAAAACTCATTATTTATGGCCCTGATTCTGTAGTTTACAGAAACACCCCATATGTGGTCGTAAACTTCTGTACGGGCACACGGCAGGGCGCAGAAGGAAAGGAATGCCATATGGTTTTTGGAAGGCAGATTTTGCTGGACTGTTTTTTTGGACACCATGTCCCATTTGAAGCCCCCCTGATGCACCCCCAGAGTAGAAACTCCAAAAAAGTGACCCCATTTGAGAAACTATGGGATAGGGTGGCAGTTTTGTTGGTACTAGTTTAGGGTACATATGATTTTTAGTTGCTCTATATTACACTTTTTGTGAGGCAATGTAACAAGAAATAGCTTTTTTGGCACCGTTTTTTTTGTTATTTACAACATTCATCTGACAGGTTAGATTATGTGGTATTTTTATAGAGCAGGTTGTCACGGAAGCGCCGATGCCTAATATGTATACAATTTTTATTTATGTAAGTTTTACACAATGATTTCATTTTTTAAACCAAAAAAATCATGTTTTAATGTCTCCATAGTCTGAGAGCTATAGTTTTTTCATTTTTTGGGAGATTATCTTAGGTAGGGTCTCATTTTTTGCAGGATGAGATGACGGTTTGATTGCCACTATTCTGGGGTGCATATCACTTTTTGATCGCTTACTATTACACTTTTTGTGACGTAAGATGACAAAAAAGGCTTTTTTACACCGTTTTTATTTTGATTTTTTAACGGTGTTCACCTGAGGGGTTAGGTCACGTGATATTTTCATAGAGCCGGTCGGTACGGACGCGGCGATACCTAATATGTATACTTTTTTAAATTTATGTAAGTTTTACACAATGATTTCATTTTTGAAACAAAAAAAATCATGTTTTAGTGTTTCCTTAGTCTAAGAGCCATAGTTTTTTCAGTTTTTGGGCGATTATCTTGGGTAGGGTATGATTTTTGCAGGATGAGATGACGGTTTAATTGGTACTATTTTAGCATACATAAGACTTTTTTGACCACTTTTATAAACTTTTTGGGGAAGTAAGGTGGGCAAAATGTTAATTTCGTCATAGTTTATATTTTTTTTATTTTTATGGCGTTCACCATGCGGGGAAAGTAACATGACCGTTTTATAGACCAGGTCGTTACGGACGGCGATACCTAATATGTGTAGTGTATTTTATTTTATTAATTTTTATTCAGTGATAAATGTGTTTTTTTATATCTTTACTTTTTTCACTTTTTTTTACATTTTTTTGACCCAGACCCACTTGGTTCTTGAAGATCCAGTAGGTCTGATGTCTGTAT
This sequence comes from Bufo gargarizans, assembly GCF_014858855.1. NCBI lineage: Eukaryota > Metazoa > Chordata > Amphibia > Anura > Bufonidae > Bufo > Bufo gargarizans. The sequence continues at coordinate 301,913,002 of NC_058082.1, read as the reverse complement.
AATACAGTACAGTACACTATATAGTGTATTGTACTGTATTTTACTTACACTTTGTCTGAACAGATCTATGCCTTTAGCACAGATCTGTTCAGCACCATGGACAGCAGGATACCTGAGAAGGCGTCATGTTGCAATGGGAACCTTCCCCGTCTGCCACAACTGAGCAGACGGGGAAGGGGAAGTAGGGGAGCTCCCTCCCTCTGTGAGACCATCCTGTCTGGGGGCTGCAAAGGCACAGGGAGGGAGCTCCCTGAGTAATAACCCTTTGCCAAACAGCGGTCCGTACGGACCGCGGTATGGAAAGGGTTAAACGGCTGACATCACAGCACAGATGTCAGCCATTTATAACAGAGTGTCAGCAATGTGCTGACACTGGTATACCCACTGTCCACCAATGAATATTCAAGAGGAGGCGGGCGGGGGATTGCGATCCCGCACCGCCCTCTTTAATTTTGGCATTTTAAAGTTTCTGATCCCCGCGGTCAGGGACTGCAGGGATCAAAAACTGCAGAAAGCGCTGCAAACCGCAGGTCTGTATTGACCTGCGGTTTGCTGCGATCGCCGATACGGGGGGGTCTGAGCCTGAGCACCGCGCCAAGGTTTCTCATTAGCAACGGGCCACAAGTGCAGGATTTGCTCCCCTGTATATATATGCACAACTGCATGTGGGTTTGAGCAGATCCTGCCTGTTTAATACCACGCCATTCTTTTCAGTTTGTTTAGGTGCACCTGCGAGGCCTGGGCCTTATCAGCCAGTCTTGAGTGGGACTCGCAGACTCCTCCCATTGCTAGCATGGTTACATGCTGGAGGTAACTGGTGAGTTGTCTATGAGTCAGACCTCACGCTCCTGTAATTCGCCCACTGGCCATTGGTATTGCCCATACGGCTCAGGTAGGTGAGTGTTAGGACCCGAGCTACTTGAGAAACCTTGGCGCGGTGCTCGGGCTCAGACATGTCCTCCACAGTAGGATATGTTGGCTAATCAGTATGAGGGTTTAGTAAGACCACAGAATGCACCTGTCTTTACTATTTTGGGGTGCATATCACTTTTTGATTGCTTGCTATTACACTTTTTGTGATGCAAGGTGACAAAAAATGTTTTTGTTTTTTTAGCCTTTTTTTTTTTACAGTGTCCACCTTTTAGGTAATGTGATATTTTTTATAGAGCATGTTCTTTTTATTTACTTAACCACCTCAGGACCGCCGTACGCAGGATTGCGTCCTGGCGGCGGCCCTGTTATTCCGGGTGGAAGCGTCGGTGCGTTATCTCGCGAGATTTCACGCAAAGCCGGCCCGTGCATGCGCATCGCGGGCTGGCAAAAGTTAGAGGAGTATTTCGTCATCAGCATGCCAGCCAATGATCATTGCTGGCAGGCTGATGATTTTTAAAAAAATCGAATCAGAAGCCAGTTAACACTTTATATTTATAAATATAAGGTGTTAAATGGCTTCTCTGCTCCTCTGCTGGTCCTTTTCGTCGGTTGGTCTCAGCAGAGGAGCACAGTTCACAGTGAGTAGCCACCAAACACTTCACTTAGCCCCAGATCACCCCCCAGCACCCCAATTAACCCCTTGATCACCCCTTGATCGCCCATGTCAATCACCTAGTGAAAGAGAAAAAAGTGATCAGTGTAAACTGTCACTTTTTTTTTCACTGGTATTGACCGTTAGGTTTTAGGTATAGTTTAGGTCCCTTGGTTAGGTAGTTAGCGATCAGTTAGCGCCCAGCCCACCGCACCGCAGTCACTGATTCGCTGATTAGCGTATCGCTAATCAGCATTTGTACTTTTATAGTATCTGTAAGTGATCAGAACTGATCACAGTCAGATCTATAATAGTATTAGTGTCACCTTAGTTCGCCCTCCACCCAAAACGCAGTGTTTGCCCGATCAGGCCTGATCGGTCGCCCACACGTGCGTTCGCCCACGCCCGCCCCACCGCAGTGACAAAAAAATCACAATCACGTTACACGCGCTGCGGCGATAATAAAAATCAGTTTTGATATTTTTTATCAATCACAGCGGCCTCCGGTACTTCGCTAGCCTCCCATTTGTAAGACAGGCTTGCTTTTTTTCTTGGGTAGTCTCAGGGAATGCCCCCCTAAATTTAGTTGACCAAATGGCAAACAAGGGGTATTCTTCTGAAGAGGCCTACAGGCTTCTGACCCAGTCGGATGAGGAATGGGAACCCTCATCTGACAAATCCAGGAGGTCAGAATATGAACCTGTAGAAAGCAGTGGCTCTCTGACCCAAAGTTCGGACGAGGAGGCTGAGGTCCCTGATACAACCAGGCGCACCCGGCCCCGTGTCGCTAGACCGCAGGTTGCGCAGGATCCGCTTCAAGAGCAGCAGAGTGGGGCTGGCGCTGTCGGATTACGTGGTGAGGCATACACCAGCAGCCCAGCCCTCCCTGGACCTAGTACCAGCACTGCCGTACAACCTGGTGAAGTAGCGAGCACCAGAAGGGCAGTTGAAGCTGGTACGGTGGCACGTGCAATAGTTACCCCGTCGCAGCCACCGCACAGACAGGCCCATAGACCCCCTAGAGTCCCTGAGGTGCTGGCAAACCCTGATTGGCAGTACCCAACTTCAGCCGCACCTGTAGTTCCCCCTTTCACCGCCCAGTCTGGAGTTTGGGTAGAGACAACTCAGATTGGTTCGGCCCTGAGATTTTTTTAGCTGTTCTTGACTGCGGAGCTCTTGGACTTAGTTGTGGCAGAAACAAACCGATATGCCACTGAATTTATAGCCGCCAACCCCGGAAGCTATTATGCCTAGTCTTTCCGGTGGAAACCCGTCCAAGTTTCCGAATTTAAAATTTTTCTGGGCCTTCTCCTCAACATGGGCTTAATCAAAAAGCATGAATTGCGGTCATATTGGTCCACGAACCCAATTCATCACATGCCCATGTTCTCTGCTGCCATGACCAGGACACGATTTGAGACCATCCTGCGTTTCCTGCACTTTAGCGACAACACCACCTCCCATCCCAGAGGCCACCCAGCTTTTGACCGGCTCCACAAAATTCGGCCCCTCATAGACCACTTCAACAACAAATTTGCAGATTTGTATACCCCTGAGCAAAACATCTGCGTAGACGAGTCCCTTATACATTTTACCGGGCGCCTTGGCTTCAAACAATACATCCCAAGCAAGCACGCGCGGTATGGGGTCAAATTGTATAAGCTCTGTGAAAGGGCCACAGGCTAAACCCACAAATTTCGGATCTATGAGGGTAAAGATCAGACCCTGGAGCCGGTCGGTTGCCCTGACTACCTGGGGAGCAGTGGGAAGACAGTCTGGGACTTGGTGTCACCCTTATTTGGCAAGGGGTACCATCTTTATGTGGACAATTTCTACACAAGTGTGGCCCTCTACAGGCATTTGATCCTAGAACAGATTGGCTGCTGTGGCACTGCACGACCTAGTCGCCGGGGCTTCCCCCAACGGCTCGTTACCACCCGTCTTGCAAGGGGGGAGAGGGCTGCCTTGTGTAACCAAGAACTGCTTGCGGTGAAATGGAGAGACAAGCGTGACGTTTACATGCTCTCCTCCATTCACGCAGACACGACAATACAAATTGAACGAGCAACCAGTGTCATTGAAAAGCCCCTCTGTGTCCACGACTATAATTCGCTCATGGGAGGGGTGGACTTCAATGACCAGATGTTGGCTCCTTATCTACTTTCCCGCAGGACCAGACGCTGGTATGAGAAGGTGTCTGTATATTTAATTGAATTGGCTGCATATAATAGTTTTGTTCTCTACAGTAAGGCTGGGAGAACAGGATCCTTCCTCAAATTTCAGGAAGAGATCATCGAGAACCTCCTGTATCCAGGAGGTTCCGTGGCCCCATCCACCAGTGTAGTGAGCCGTCTACACGAGCGACATTTCCCCAGTGTCGTTGCTGGTACCTCAAACCGACCGCCACCCCGAAAAAAATGTTGTGTCTGTAGCAGGAGTGGAATAAGGCGTGACACCCGCTATTTCTGTCCTGACTGCCCTGACCACCCTGCCCTATGCTTAGGGGAGTGTTTCCGGAAGTACTACGCATAGGGATTGCATCTCACAGGACAGGCACACAGGGCTATTAGGGCCCATTCACACAGAGCTGCTGCAAACCTCTCCTTTCACCTGGGACAAAGTGCATAATGTACTTCGCCACATCTTTGGGCGATTTGCGCTTTGCACATTGTCCCATGGGGAAGGAGAGGTTTGTCCTATAAAGGTAAAAAATCACCAGTAAGCAAAAAAGTTAACTTTCTGTTCAAAAAGTTAAATAAAGTTTATATGTTCCGTTCAAATGTTATTATAAAGTTAATAAATTTATTGCGTTGCGGCCTGGTTTTTTCTTTTCTTTTTTTTTTTTTTTCAGGTGGACCAACCGATCGACCAGCTGCAGCACTGATGTGCATTCTGATAGAAGCATTGCACTGTTGTCAGATTACACAAAAGTCGGTGTATGCGGCGCTGCAAGACGAGATTTTCTCCTCTGCAGTTAAAGATACGTTTGCCAAGGCATACGAGCTGAGGAGGAGGCGGTGTTCATATGCTTTGGCAAACACTTTGTATATAAAAAAAAATCCCGGCAATGATTTATTCATCCACATCGATTGATGTGAATGGAGAAATCGGGTTTGCCAGGGCATACGAGCTAAGTGGGTATGGATGTTGGGCGGAACTCGTATGTCCTGGCAGACGCCTTTCCCCTCCTTTTTTTTCTTTTGGCAGAGATTTTTCCATCCACATTGATCGATGCGAATGAAGAAATCTGTGCCGTTCATTTTTTCTTTCAGCCCAGAGGCTGAACGGAAAAAAAAAAACTCATTACCCGTATGCTCAATATAAGGAGAATAGCAGAAACTCCTAATGCTGGCCATACATGTAATGATTGCGGAGACCCTCAAATGCCAGGGCAGTACAAACACCCCACAACTGATCCCATTTTGGAAAGAAGACACCCCAAGGTATTCGCAGAGGGGCATATTGAGTCCATGAAAGATTGAAATTTTTGTCTCAAGTTAGTGGAAAGGGAGACTTTGTGAGAAAAAAAAGAAAAAATCCGCTAACTTGTGCCAAAAAAATCTTTTTTTCTATGAACTCGCCATGCCCCTCATTGAATACCTTGTGGTGTCTTCTTTCCAAAGTGGGGTCACATGTGGGGTATTTATACTGCCCTGGCTTTTTAGGGGCCCTAAAGCGTGAGAAGAAGTCTGGGATCCAAATGTCTAAAAATGCCCTCCTTAAAGGAATTTGGGCACCTTTGCGCATCTAGGCTGCAAAAAAGTGTCACGCATGTGGTATCGCCGTACTCAGGAGAAGTTGGGGAATGTTTTTTGGGGTGTCATTTTACATATACCCATGCTGGGTGAGATAAATATCTTGGTCAAATGCCAACTTTGTATAAAAAAATGGGAAAAGTTGTCTATTTCTCTCACCCAGCATGGGTATATGTAAAATGACACCCCAAAACACATTCCCCAACTTCTCCTGAGTACAGTGATACCACATGTGTGACACTTTTTTGCAGCCTAGGTGGGCAAATGGGCCCACATTCCAAAGAGCACCTTTCGGATTTCACAGGGCATTTTTTACAGATTTTGATTTCAAACTACTTCTCACGCATTTGGGCTCCTAAAATGCTAGGGCAGTATAACTACCCCACAAGTGACCCCATTTTGGAAAGAAGACACCCCAAGTTATTCCGTGATGGGGCATGGCGAGTTCATATAATTTTTTCATTTTTGTCACAAGTTAGCAGAAAATGATGATTTTTTTTCTTTTTTCTTACAAAGTCTCATATTCCACTAACTTTTGACAAAAAATAAAAAACTTCCATGAACTCACTATGCCCATCACGGAATACCTTGGGGTGTCTTCTTTCCAAAATGGGGTCACTTGTGGGGTAGTTATACTGCCCTGGCATTTTAGGGGCCCAAATGCGTGAGAAGTAGTTTGAAATCAAAATCTGTAAAAAATGGCCTCTCCCGGCCAGTCACAGTCACGGAGAGGTGGCCTGGGGGGTTGCCTAGGAAACAATAACAATAGGTAGGCAACCATACAGAGCGCTCGCAGTCAAGCGCGTCCATAGTAACGCTATGACACAAAATCGCAGCAAGTTTATACTGACATTTATTGCATGGACACAGGGGACAAGGTTCATCGCAGGAAAGGCTACAGACTAGGCCAATTGCCCTATGAAAATTATTGCAATAAGGGAATTAGTACTTTGATCACCCCCAGAGTGTATTAAATGAAACAACCAAAATCAAGCCTCTCATTGAGACCCAGGGGGGCGGAAGTTTTCAGACAGAAGATCCAGCGTGTTTCACGCTGGAGGAGATTCTTATCCCAGTCACCTCCCCTAAAGGGAGGCTTCACGAGATCAATGCCCATAAATCTGAGTTGGGCACTTCCATTATGGGCTGTATGTACATGCTTGGATAGTGGGGTATCCTGTTTATGTGAGATATCCCCCAGATGTTACCCTATCCTCCTCCTGAATTCACGTATCGTTTTCCCTATACACTCCATCCCACATTCGCACTGGATGCGATATACAACCCTCTGGACCTGCAGTTGATGAAATGTGGGATGGAGTATTGTTTGCCGGTCACAGAGCTCACAAATGATTTTGTAGTGTGTATGAATTTACACGCTATGCAATTGCCACACTTGTGACAGCCCACAACCAGAAACTGAGCTGTCAGACTCTGATAAGGAGACAGGTGAAAGGCCGATTCATTGGCCTGGATTTGTGGGAGGGGCTGGCCTGCCTACTTCAACGGCTTGCGCCCCTCCCACCTTGTACGTCGTTCAGCGTTCTGGTTGAGCACGTACCTGGCAACGATCCTGCAGGCGACGGTAAGCAACATTCGGGTCCGGTAAGCACGGTCGGCCTCTTGGTGAGTGGGGACCCCGTGCTCCGGACAATGCATGGCCGTAGGACAGCTGTTCTCCTCCCCCCCCTCGTGGTGCCGGTGAGTTCGCTGGCAGCTGGGGGCGGTGCACGCCGGGGAGCTCTCCGCTCCGGCAATATGTCAGGAGGCCGCGCTGACTCCCCTCGCTGCAGTGCTCACAGCCGGCGGCGGGACAGCCCCTCAGGCGAAGGGGGGGGGGGGCTCCCCCGCACTGTGCGTTCTGCTGGGAGCAGGGCGGCCTCCCACGTGGCACGCTAGTTTGTCCGGCGGGGGGCGGAGTCAGGATGTTTCGGGCCTCCCCCCGCCCGGCTTGTGTCAGGGGGTTGCGCTGGGTCCCCACGTGGTGGAGCGCCCAGCCGGCGGAGGGTCAGCCCCTTAGGCTATGGGGGTCCCCCGCTCTGGGCGCTCTGCCTGGGTGCAGTGCTGCCCCCCTCGTGGCACGCTATTTCCCGGCGGGGGGCGGGGCTTTGTTATTTAGAACCGCCCCCTGCCCGGCTCTATGTCAGGGGGTTGCGCCTGTGTCCCCACGTGGTAGGGTGCTCAGCCGGCGGGGGGTCAGTCCCTCAGGCTATGGGGGACCCCCCCCGCACTGGGCGCTCTGCCAGGGAACGGTGCGGCCCCCCACGTGGCAACATTTCACTGACTGGTGGGGGCGGGGCCTACGTTACCCGGGCTACCCCCCTTACCAGTCCATGCCAGGGAGCAGCGCTGCTCCCCACGTGATAGAAGCGCCCGGCCGGTAGGTGGGTCGGCCCGTGGAGATCAAGGGCCCCCCCGCACCGGGCTCTATCAGGGAGTCGCGCGTGCTCCCCACGTGGCTCGAATGGCGTCCGTGTGGGGCGGAGGCCACCGAGCAGTGAGAATTCCCCCGCGCCATCCCTCGATGCCTGGGAGTTTCGCGCTCCCCACGTGGTTATCGTTGGGGGGGCGTGGGTGGCGCGGTGGTCCCGCCCCTCACCCGCTTTAAAGTCTGGCACGGGCCGCCGTGCCGCTTAGATAGGCAGGGATCCGTGATTACACTAAGGTCGGACAGGGGGAACGGGTGTTAGCCGTCGGCTGGCCTCCTCCTACCGGCTGCTCTCTAGGTTCACTACCACGTCTTCATGTCTTACTTTTCGTTTGGTTGTTTGCTACGCGTGCACATCCAGAGTTGATGCTATTGTTTTGCTTCTAGGTCATAGTCGGTCTTACTTACGTCCTGAGGTTGTGGCCTGTCGGTAAGGTAGTAGGGGTACAGGCGGGGGTAGGGGGTGAAGAGGCCGTACTGGCGGGGTCATATCTCATGCTCTGTCTCACGTTCAGGTTTCATTGTTTACTAACTCCCTGCGGTGGTCTTTCTGTAGTTTTCCAAGCTGGTAAGTATGTCATGTTCTCTCTGCATGGTACTTACGGGTGTCGGTTACGGTCCACTTCCTCACGATCCTTCTGGTGTCAATGTGCGAAGCTTCACGGGGGCGGGTCACCTTTCTATACACGGCTGGGCTGGTCACTGGTGCTGGCGGTCGTCCAGTGTAGCCGGTCATTTACGTTACTGTTTCCACAGCTGTGATGTCGCACGCGTCGGACATTGTCGAGGCGTCCGTGGATGAGAATGTGGCAGGAGTATCTGAAGGGGGCAGTTTACCGTCTCTACGAGCTTGGACTATCCCTAGGCTCATGTCGGAACTGACAAAGAAGGGTATCCCCTTCCCGGCTGCCGCCAGGAAGGCGGAATTATATCGGTTATGGAAAGACTCTGTGGCCTCCAGTCAAGATGTACTCCCCATGTCTACGGTGCAAACATCGCTCGCGCAGCTACATGTCATGCTGAACGGCCTGACGGCAGCTGTAAATTCCATACAAGCGAGGTTGGAGTCAGTTGAGTCCCGTGACTCGGTCGTTCCTGCTCCCCCCCCCCCCCCCTGACGTTCCAGTAGCCACTACCTCTGCTCTAGGGGAAACCCGTACTGCCCTGGCTGTTCCCAATGTGGCGCCCTCTCATTTTGTCCCGACCAACGTCAGGAAAGACATCCTAGAGGGTAGGGATGTTAACCTCGCATCTTTACTGATAGCTTCCAGGGATCTGTCCGATAATAAGGTTATAGCTTGCGGGGAAGTCTCGGTGGTACTAAGGGGCCGCGACCACAGGCTTAACCGCAAGTTAACCATTCCCGAATTTGTCATGGCTTTTAGCCTTTTCAGAGATGTGATATGTTCGGCTAGGCCGGATAGGAGGGAGGAGCTTGATCTGTACCTTTTTCGTGTGACGGAGTTGGGTCATAAGTATGGAGGGGTTTCGTTTTATGACTACCATTGTTCTTTTTCGGCCAAGGCAGCAGCGGCTTTTACTCAGTTTGGTTATGTTACAGATTGGTCCAACTTGGATACTGAATTATTTTGCCGGCATTTCGCAGGTCTTAAAGCTCCCTCCTGTTCGGCCTGTCAGTCCATCTTCCACTCTACCGAGTGGTGCCACAAATCAGCCAGCAGTGCTCAGTCTTTTCCTTCCGGCTCGTCGGCTGGGCCTCTCGATGTGTTCAGACCTCCCAGTTCAGTCGACAAGTTAGGCCGGCCCATCGTGCAGTTGGGTAGGTCACAGATTTGTAATAATTTTAATTTCGGGTCTTGTAATTTTGGTCAATGCCGTCTTCTACATATCTGTACCAATTGCTTTAGGGCCCACCCCAGAGCCGCATGCTCATTAAAATCAGTTAAAGCCTACATGAGTGTGGTCAATACCGATTGTTTACTAGAGCTTTTGCAGGGACACCATAATCCAGGGTTCGTGCAGTTTTTAGTTGCTGGATTCTGCAAAGGCTTTCATACGGGGTTGATCACGACACCCGAATACACGTATGAGTGCAGGAATCTCCAGTCTGCCGACAGGAACCCCGAGTCTGTTGACAATCTAATCGAGTCCGAGCTGGGTAAGGGTTTCTTGATTGGTCCTTTCAAGGTGCCCCCCTTTCAGCGATGGAGAGTCAGTCCTGTTGGGGTAGTCACGGGCAAATTCAGTAAGAAGGAGAGGCTCATCATTGACCTGTCAGCCCCTCATGGTTCCCATGTCCCTAGTCTTAACTCCCTTATCCCTTCTGAGGAAGTGGGCATGAGGTATTCTTCCATCGATCAGGCCATCGCCATTATTTTACAGTTAGGGCCCGGAGCGATGTTGTCCAAGGCTGATATTTCGGACGCCTTTAAGTTACTCCCCCATTATGCCAGCGCTCTGGCAGTGGCACGGCATTAAGTGGAAAGACCAATATTATTTCTCCACCAAGCTCACCTTCGGTTCTAAGAGCAGCCCCTGGCTCTTTGATCAGCTGGCTCAGGCCCTTCATTGGATATTAGAACAAAAAGTCCGCTGCGAGTTTGTCATCCATTATCTTGATGACTTCCTGCTGATTGAGAGGCCAGGGGCAGCTCCCCTAGGCTTGGGGAAGTTACTGAGGTGTTTCTCTCAGCTAGGTGTACCGGTCTCCCCAAAGAAAGTCGAAGGCCCGTCCACAGTCATCACCTTCCTGGTCATTGAGCTTGACTCGCAGGGCATGTTAGCCAGGTTGCCGTCAGACAAGTTGGCTAGGATTAGGGAAGTCATCCACAGGTTTTCAGTCACAACGGTGGTCACCAAGGCGGACTTACAGTCGCTACTGGGCATGTTGAACTTCGCCATGCGCATTATCCCGCAGGGCAGGTCTTTCATCTCCCGGTTGCTGGTGCTTCTCGCCACGGCCCCGAAACAGGACAGCCCAGTGCGTCTGGACAGTCAGGCCTTGGCAGACCTTACATGTGGGACCACTTTCTTTGCCAATGGAATGGGGTGTCTTTGTTTATCCCTGAGTTGACCAGCCAATCCCCGGTAGTGTTTTCTGATGCGGCTGCTAGTTCAGGGTTTTCCGCTATTTTTGGCACCCACTGGGTCGCAGACGAATGGCCGGCTGAGGTCAGACAGATCCCAGGTTTCCTACATACCTCAGCGCTGTTCGAACTGTACCCCATCGTGGTAGCCGCCCATGTGTGGGGCAGTAACTGGGTCAATCGCTCTGTCTTGTTTGTTACTGATAACGCTGCGGTGGCTGACATTTTGAATAGTGGGTTGTCTAAATCCTTGCATGTCATGTGTCTCTTGAGACGTTTAGTTCAACTCTCCCTTCATTATCATTTCCGTGTCTGTAGCACGCATGTACCAGGCCCACAAAACGTGGCTGCTGACGCCTTATCTAGGGCTAATTTCTCCCTTTTCTTTCAGGTCATGCCAGAGGCAGATGTCGTGGGTGCTACCGTCCCTCCCCACGAGTCATTAGTACTAATGTGACCAGACACCTAGAGACGGCCCACGCCTTAATAGCCAAGTCCCTGTCACAAAACACGACCAGGGCGTATAACACCGGGTGGAGGGTGTTTTGTAGGTTTCAGCCGGAGTGTCCTCAGGGGGAGTCCAGTTTCGTGGAGTATATCCTCCTTACTTTCATTGGCTACTGTCACGCAGAGCTTAGGCTATCCCATACCACAGTGAAGACATACTTGTCGGGGGTGCAGCATTTCCTTTCGGTCAGTCATCCCGAACGGGCATCGGTTTTTTCCATACATGCCGTTAAAGCTGCATTGAGGGGTCTGGGCAGATGTGGATCTGGAGGCCAAGTGCGCAGACAAGCTGTCACCGGGCTCCTTTTCCGCAACTTGTCCGACGTCCTGGATAGGAGCCCTTTCGGGGCCTTGCCTAGCCTGGTACTTAAGTCCGCTATTTATTTAGCCTTCTATGGTTTCTTAAGACCAGGGGAGTTCACTTGTTCTCCTGGTAGTGACAGGTTTCTCACGGTCAGCCAGTTGGTTCAGTGCACCGAGGGTTACGTGCTACTACTCAGGACATCCAAAACCTCGCAGACGGGTCCCCCAGTTCCGGTGTCTTTTTTTCCCCACAGGCTCATCAGTGGTGCCCCGTGGCAGTCCTCCGTCAGTTGCAGTCAGCGTTATCTGGGCACGGGCCGGATAGTCCTTTACTGCCGTTCGGAGTGATGCCACTCACTACTCATCAGTTCGTGTCCCATGTACGCTCCTTAGTGGCCAGTCTGGGCGGTGATCCAGCCGCAATCTCAGGACACTCATTTCGTATAGGTGCCGCGTCCGCGGCCTCTAAGAATCAGGTGCCAGCGCATGTTATCCAGAAGTTAGGGCGTTGGCGCTCCGCGTGTTTTAGCCGATATGTACCTCATCCCAAAACTGAGATGTCTATGGCTTTTCAAAGTTTGGTTTTGTGAGTTATGTTGTAATAAATTATTCCTGCTAACCAGTGTGTCTTTTGCCCTCTTTCAGGCGTCCCCACTACGGCGCGGTTGCGGCACAACTCGAACCGCTGGGGGACAGGGTAGTTAGGTAGGGCAGGGACGCTCCCCTGGTTGCCACGACCACAAGCCCTAAAGCGAACAAATACCCCAATAGGGGCAACTCCAGAAGAGGTAGAGCTCGGGGCTCCTACAGGGGACGGGATAACCGTTTTTTAGGGCAATTCAACCAAACTCTAGAATACCCATTGCGCAGCCGCACACAACTACCTCTAGCATAGTCTTGGGACCCCAAGTGATTAATCTATCTTCGCACCTCCTTAGCCAGGACGAGATTAGGACTTTGGAATTGGGTCTATCCTTTGTACCCACTCCCAAATTTGATAGATTTACATCTGTAAATGACATTAACCTGTTCATTCGCAAACTGAGGTGGCATAAACACTTCAAACACATGGATCGGCGTCAGTGCCTGGAATTAGGGATCCCCATTGAATTATTGGGGAATGTACAACTTTCACATTCCCTTAATATGGAAGAGGGGTCCATTCAGGGCAAGGGCCCCTTCACTAATCTGAAGTTGAAGAGCACAAAAATGCCACCTTCTGCAAATGAACTGTCTTGCATTGACGTGTTTCTCAATATGGTCACCAGGGACCTGGAGGACCTTAGAGTCTACGCATTATTCCAACTGCGCTGAGTCTGTGACCACCGCCATCTCTACACTAGCAGATATCCCCATATTATTATTAAACCGGCTGACAAGGGGGGGGGGGGGGACATAGTGGTCATGGACTCAGTGCAGTATAAGAATATGTGTGGAAATCTACCATCTGATAAAGATACCTATGAAATTCTGGATAGGGACACCACTGATGGCTACAAACGGGAATTGAAAGCCATTCTGGACGACGCAAAGGCCGCTCAAATCATCACAGCGGATGAGTATGCCTTTCTCTACCCAGCACATCCCAGTAGATCAACCTTCTACAGTCTCCCCAAAATCCAAAGGGGTTACCCCCCTAAAAGGGAGACCTATAGTCTCTGAGGTGGATAATCTCAATCAGAATTTAGGGGTATATATTGACCGGGTACTAGCACCTTTTGTGACGGCTCTACCATCCCATGTCAGAGACACCACTGACCTCCTTAAGCGTTTAGAGGGTCTGACATTGGAGGAGACTTCTCTTCTCTCCAGTGTTGATGTGGAGGCGTTATATTCCTCCATACCACACCGGCTTGGCTTGACAGCTGTTGAATATTTCCTTCGATCGCGAGGTTGTCAGAATTGCCCCACAGCCAATTTGTCCTCCGCATTCTTGAATTCACTTTAACCAGAAATTTATTTTCATTTGACGGCAGGACCTACCACCAGCTCAGGGGTACTGCGATGGGGAGCCCCTGTGCCCCGTATGCAAATCTATTCCTGGGCTGGTGGGAGGAGACCCTGGTCTTTAGGGAAGACGAAGCGGTGGACATCTCTAAAATTGGTCTGTGGGCGCGATACATCAATGATATTTTCATCCTCTGGAATGGTGACCAGACGGGCTTTGAGGCCTTTGTGCAACATCTCAACCAGAATGAGATTGGGATGCACTTTACGTGTGAATCGCACCCCACAAGTTTGCCCTTCCTAGACATTAGAGTCACAAAGAATAACAGGGGTGAACTTGATACCTCGATCTACAGGAAGGCCAACTCTACGAATTCCCTCCTGAGATGGGAGAGTAATCATCCTCTCCCACTCAGGAGGGGGATCCCGAGGGGCCAATATCTTCTTGTTCAGACAAGCACGAGTTTGTCACGCAGGCGGCTGATTTGAGGAGGAGGTTCTTGTCAAGGGGATACCCTGACTATGTCCTCAGGTCTGCATACCAGGCTGCCCTCTCTCGCCCAAGATCCTCTTTGCTAACCCCCAATCAATCCTCCACCCACGAGGCCAAAGTGTTGAGAATCATTACTAACTTTGACAGGAGGTCCAAACAGGTCAAACACATTATACAACGTCACTGGGAGGTCCTCAAAATGGACCCTGACTTGAACGATTTACTAGGTGATCAACCCCAAATCACCTATAGAAGGGGGCGCAATTTGTGTGACAAACTAGTGCACAGCCACTTTTCCCTCAACGTGACACAATACACTTGGTTGCGGTCCAAGGTTGTGGGCTGTCACAAGTGTGGCAATTGCATAGCGTGTAAATTCATACACACAACAAAATCATTTGTGAGCTCTGTGACAGGCAAACAATACTCCAGCCCACATTTCATCAACTGCAGGTCCAGAGGGGTTGTATATTGCATCCAGTGCGAATGTGGGATGGAGTATATAGGGAAAACGATCCTTGAATTTAGGAGGAGGATAGGGGAACATCTGGGCGATATCTCACATAAACGGGATACCCCACTATCCAAGCATGTACATACAGTCCATAATGGAAGTGCCCAACTGAGATTTATGGGCATAAATGGGGAGGTGACTGGGATAAGATTCTCCTCCAGTGTGAAACACGCTGGATCTTCTGTCTGAAAACCTCCGCCCACCTGGGTCTCAATGAGAGGCTTGATTTTGGTTGTTTCATTTAATACACTCTGGGGGTGATCGAAGTTCTAATTCCCTTATTGCCATAATTTTCATAGGGCAACTGGCCTAGTCTGTAGCCTTTCCTGCAATGAACCTTGTCCCCTGTGTCCATGCAATAAATGTCAGTATAATCTTGCTGCGATTTTGTGTCACAGCGTTACTATGGACGCGCTTGACTACGAACGCCTTGTATGGTTGCCTACCTATTGTTATTGTTTCCTAGGCAACCCCCTAGGCCGCCTCTCCGTGACTGTGACTGGCCGCCTGTATCACGTGGTGTCGGCGCCGGCGTCTGACGTGGCGTGTGACGTCAGATGCCGGAGCGGACGATCACAGGGCGGTCCGTCCAAGAGAGGTGCGCATGGGCTCTATTTAAATCCCACAGAGGTATGTATCAGTGTGGCTGGTAGATGTTTAGTATATTCCCCAAAACTAGAGGGACACTACCTTAAGTGAGGACCACCATTCTCACACACCGACTATCAGAGGAACATCTATCCCTCTGCCGCACTGCATCCCAACACCAGGGGTGACAGTCCACAGGCTCTTATCAAAGTTGCTAGAGCCTCTCTCTTTTGGCTGCAGGGTCCATTTACCCGTGGTCTTACATTTTGTATATTCTTCCTCTATGTACCACCTTCCCCTGAGGAGTCGACACGACAGAAACGTGCCACGTCGGGAGGTCTGAAGAAACGTGTATTTTCCTAGTGCTAGTGATCAGGTCCCTAACTAGGGACAGGTATCCGGACGGGGTCGCCCTTTTCGGGGCGAGTGCTCTGTGTAGGTAGGCAGTATGGGAGCAGCCCCCTTCCCCTTTTATTAGGGCGAGATAGGGCACAGTTCTATCATTGCCTCCTCTGACACCACGCCATCACGGGACGTCGTCCGGTCCAGGCAATACCTAAGTCAAGCTGATCCTAGCCATCTGGTTGGTCGGGTAAGACTGCGTGCACCCACACAGGTGTAGCAGATCTACTTACGTACTTTCTCTCTACCAGCATTGGGGTACCTTGGTTGGACCCCCTATTTGTATGTTTGTTATGTTGATACACCCTTGTGTATTTTTATTGCACATCATATTAAAAGTTATATATTAATGAGAATATTCCCCCTCTTTCATGGTGGGCCCCTACTCGCATTGCATCTCGGAATATTAGTGAGGCAGACTCACCTGAGCCTCATTTACAATTTGCTAAACAGGATTTATCAGATGTTTTATAGAAGCCGTTATGTGATATCAATTAACCACCTCCCTACCGCCTAACGCAGGAATGCGTCCTGCGGGCAGCCGGGTTATTCCTCCTGGACGCATCGGCGCGTCCTCTCGCGAGAGGCGAGATTTCCTGTGAACGCGCGCACACAGGAGCGCGCGTTCACAGGATCGGAAGGTAAACAAGTGGATCTACAGCCTGCCAGTGGCGATCATTCGCTGGCAGGCTATAGATGCGATTTTTTTTTAACCCTTGAAAGGTATATCAGACGCTGTTTTGTTAACAGCGTCAGATATACCTGCTACCTGGTCCTCTGGTGGTCCCTTTTGCTTAGATCGACCACCAGAGGACACAGGCAGCTCTGTAATAAGTAGCACCAAGCACCACACTACACTACACCCCCCCTGTCACTTATTAACCCCTGATCACCCCCCTGTCATTGATCACCCCCCTGTAAGGCTCCATTCAGACGTCCGTATGTGTTTGCGGATCCGTGGATCCGCAAAACACGGAGACCGCGGATCTGCAAAACACGGACACTGGCAATGTGCTTTCCGCATTTTGCGAGAACTATATAGAAAAAGACTTTTCTTATCCGCAATTGCGGACAAGAATAGGGCATGTTCTATAGGCTCTACAAAAAACGCAGTGTTTGCCCGATCAAGCCTGATCTTGTGCGCACACTTGCGTTCAGTCCGCCCCACCACAGTGATAGAATTTTTTTTTCTGATCACTGCAAAAACACCGTAAAATCGCTGCAGCGCTATAAAGATCACTTTTGAGGGGCATGGCGAGTTCATAGAAGATTTTTTTTTGGGCACATGTTAGCGAAAAATTTTTTTTTTGCTTTCTTGTTTTTTCTTACAAAGTCTCATATTCCACTAACTTGTGACAAAAAATAAAATCTCCCATGAACTCACCATACCCCTCACGGAATCCAAATGCGTAAATTTTTTTTGACATTTACATTCTAGACTTCTCCTCACGCTTTAGGGCTCCTAAAATGCCAGGGCAGTAAACACACCCCACAAATGACCCCATTTTGGAAAGAAGACACCCCAAGGTATTCTGTGAGGGGCATGGCGAGTTCATGTAAATTTTTTTTTTTGTCACAAGTTAGTGGAATATGAGACTTTGTAAGAGAAAAAAAAAATTCCGCTAACACCAAAAAAAAAAAATTCTATGAACTCGGCATGCCCCTCACAGAGTACCTTGGGGTGTCTTTCAAAATGGGGTCACTTGTGGGGTATTTATACTGCCCTGGCATTTTGGGGGCCCTAAAGCATGAGAAGAAGTCTGGAATCCAAATGTTTAAAAATGCCCTCCTAAAAGAGATTTGGGCCCCTTTGCGCACCTAGGCTGCAAAAAAGTGTCACACATGTGGTATCGCCGTACTCAGGAGAAGTAGGGCAATGTGTTTTGGGGTGTATTTTTACATATACCCATGCTGGTTGAGAGAAATATCTCTGTAAAATGACAACTTTGTATAAAAAAATGGGAAAAGTTGTCTTTTACAGAAATATTTATCTCACACAGTATGGGTATATGTAAAAAGACACCCCAAAACACATTGCCCTACTTCTCCTGAGTACGGCGATACCACATGTGTGACACTTTTTTGCAGCCTAGGTGGGCAAAGGGGCTCAAATTCCAATTAGTATCTTTACGATTTCACAGGGCATTTTTTACGCATTTGGATTCCAAACTACTTCTCACGCTTTAGGTCCCCTAAAATGCCAGGGCAGTATAAATACCCCACAAGTGACCGCATTTTGGAAAGAAGACACCCCAAGGTATTCCGTGAGGGGTATGGTGAATTCATGTAAAATTTTATTTTTTGTCACAAGTTAGTGGAATATGAGACTTTGTAAGAAAAAAAAATTAAAAAAACATTTTCTGCTAACTTGTGACAAAAAATAAAAACTTCCATGAACTCACTATGCCCATCAGCGAATACCTTAGGGTGTCTACTTTCCAAAATGGGGTCATTTGTGGGGTGTTTCTACTATCTAGGCATTGTAGAACCTCAGGAAACTTGACAGGTGCTCAGAAAGTCAATGTGCGTAAATTCACATTTTTGCACCATAGTTTGCAAACGCTATAACTTTTACCCAAACCAATAAATATACACTTATTGCATTTTTTTTATCAAAGATATGTAGAACAATTAATTTAGAGAAAAATTTATGTAGAAATATAGTTTTATTTGAAAAATTTTACAACAGAAAGTGAAAAATTTCATTTTTTGATTAATATAAAAAAAAGTAAAAATGTCAGCAGCAATGAAATACCACCAAATGAAAGCTCTATTAGTGAGAAAAAAAGGAGGTAAAATTCATTTGGGTGGTAAGATGTATGACCGAGCAATAAACCGTGAAAGTAGCGTAGTGCAGAATTGTAAAAAGTGGTCTGGTCATTAAGGAGGGTTAAGTTAAGGGAGCTGAGGTGGTAAAGCATTTATATCCAAATATACAACCTGAAATGAAAACAAAGTCTATGATCCAGTGATATATTGTTTCCTTATATTGTGGCCATATGGCTTCTCTCTTGTGTGACTTCACTAATGACCCCTAATTATGGGTTTAGAAAAAAAACATTTTTCTCATTCTGAATGCAGCTTCTCTAATGTGTGAATCCTCTTATGTTTTACAAGACTTGATATTTCTGAAAAACGTTTGTCACATTCTGAACACGAATACGGCTTCTCTCATGTGTGATGTCTTTCATGTTTAACAAGAGTGGATTTCTGTGAAAAACATTTCCCACATTCTGAACATGAATACGGCTTTACCCCAGTGTGAGTTCTCTCGTGTATAACCAGATTTGATTTTCGTCTAAAACATTTCCCACATTCTAAACACATATATGGTTTCTCTCCTGTGTGAATTCTCTCATGTAAAGCAAGCTGTGATTTCTGTGTAAAACATTTCCCACATTCTGAACATGTATATGGTTTCTCTCCTGTGTGACATCTCTCATGTATAACAAGTACTGATTTCTGTGTGAAATATTTCCCACATTGCGAACATGAATATGGCTTTTCCCCTGTATGAATTCTCACATGTATAACAAGTTTTGATTTATCTCTAAAACATTTCCCACATTCTGAACATGAATACATTTTCTCTCCTGTGTGACATCTCTTATGTGCAATAAGATTTGATTTCTGTGTAAAACATTTCTCACATTCTGAACATGAATATGGTTTCTCTCCTGTGTGACTTCTCTCATGTCTAACAAGATATGTTTTCTCTGTAAAACATTTCCCACATTCTGAACATGAATATGGTTTCTCTCCTGTGTGATTTCTCTCATGTCTAACAAGATGTATTTTCTGTATAAAACATTTCCCACATTCTAAACATGAATACATTTTCTCTCCTGTGTGACATCTCTTATGTGCAATAAGATTTGATTTATGTGTGAAACAGTTCCCACATTCTGAACATGAATATGGTTTCTCTCCTGTGTGACTTCTCTCATGTCTAAGAAGAAGTGTTTTCACTGTAAAACATTTCCCACATTCTGAACATGAATATGGTTTCTCTCCTGTGTGACTTCTCTCATGTCTAACAAGATGTGTTTTCTGTGTAAAACATTTCCCACATTCTGAACATGTATATGGTTTCTCTCCTGTGTGACATCTCTTATGTTTTAAAAGTCTTGATTTATTTAAAAAACGTTTCCCACATTCTGAACATGAATATGGCTTTTCCCCAGTGTGAATTCTCTCATGTGTAACAAGATTTGATTTCACTGTAAAACATTTTCCACATTGTGAACATGAATAAGGCTTTTCCCCTGTGTGACTTCTCACATGTTTAACAAGTTTTGATTTCTCTTTAAAACATTTCCCACATTCTGAACATAAATACATTTTCTCTCTTGTGTGACATCTCTTATGTGCAATAAGATGTGATTTCTGTGTGAAAGAGTTCCCACATTCTGAACATGAATATGGTTTCTCTCCTGTATGACTTTTCTCATGTCTAACTAGATGTGATTTCCATGTGAAACATTTCCCACATTCAAAACATGAATACATTTTCTCTCCTTTGTGACGTTTTCGGTGTGTAGAAAGTCCTGAGCTGTTTGTGGATTCTTTACCACAATGAAACCTTTTAATCCTTTTCTGACTTGTACTTGCGGTAACAATCTGTGATTGGTCCGGAGAAGGGTCCTCATAATTAGGAGGATTATATGACAGATCTGTACTGTGAAGTCCTGGATGTACATTAAGTGTAATGAGGTTTTCTCCTGAAGAGCGCTGCAGGATATCTTCATCTAGTGGTAACATGACATTTTCACATTTCTTACTGAGATTTTCTGTTAAGATGAAAATTTGTTTTAAAGTTTTTTTTCTGCAAACTACAGAGTAGACAAACTTATAACATTCCAATTAGGCTGGAAGTTGTTCCAGCAGGAAGGAGAAGTGTTCATTCATTTGGAATCCATTCCTGACTTTGGCCCAAAAAACTGCACTTGTGATCCCAGCCTTACAAAACTTCTATAACTTCCTGACAAAGTCCAGGATTCTGGTTTACACCCGGTCAAGACTTTTATTACATACAGTAAATAATGATTTAACAAAACGAAAAAATTTGAAAAGCCTGACCATGTCTGGAAACAATGGAGCATCGTAAGCCCCGCCCCTGCAGAACCTGCCTGTTGTTTCTATATGTGGAACCTTAAAATCCCCCCTTTTTGGACAGATTATAAGATCAGTCACTGGTTACCAGCAAGTTCACACAGAGCAGATCAGCTGCAGACATTTCTGTGACTGTCCCGCTGCCCTGAATGTGGCTTGTAATAATCCATGCGCCTGCTGCAGAAACAACCCAATACATGGAAATGTCTACAATAAATGTGCCCTGTGTGAACACGCTCTAATGCAGCTGGAACATTCTGGGACATGCAGTTACTGCTAGAAGTCACACGTTCAGTCTGAAGGGGATGAGCAGATAATCGCTTAAGTGATGGACAACATGGTCACATTTAGCAATTTAAAGCCGATGCCGGACAAGAATTTTACTAGAAATTTTTTTAACATTTTATTGAGACCCCAACGACTTACATAACACACGCCTGTTCTACATCGAGGACAAACAGTCGTACAGGGGCGGACATTGCCCATAAACCCCATGTATAATCTACAATATATATACAATGCAGAACACGGATTGTACAAGACGTCTCTGTAGTATAGTCTACTATACCGGCCCGATGGAGGCCAGAAGGACACGCTCCCATCATGTGACTGGAGCCCTATGGATATGACTGACATATAAAGAGCACGTAGCCTCTAATGTAATGCGAGAAGAAACTGTGGAGCTCCTCCATTACATGTCACTGCACACACGTGTATACACTGCACATGACGGCTCTTACCTTGTGATATAAGAGGCTGGTGCTCCTCCATTACATGTCACTGCACACACGTGTATACACTGCACATGACAGCTCTTACCTTGTGATATAAGAGGCTGGTGCTCCTCCATTACATGTCACTGCACACAGGTGTATACACTGCACATGACGGGTCTTACCTTGTGATATAAGAGGCTGGTGGTCCTCCATTACATGTCACTGCACACACGTGTATACACTGCACATGACGGATCTTACCTTGTGATATAAGAGGCTGGTGCTCCTCCATTACATGTCACTGCACACACGTGTATACACTGCACATGATGGGTCTTACCTTGTGATATAAGAGGCTGGTGCTCCTCCATTACATGTCACTGCACACACGTGTATACACTGCACATGACGACTCTTACCTTGTGATATAAGAGGCTGGTGCTCCTCCATTACATGTCACTGCACACACGTGTACACACTGCACATGACGGGTCTTACCTTGTGATATAAGAGGCTGGTGCTCCTCCATTACATGTCACTGCACACACGTGTACACACTGCACATGACGGCTCTTACCCTGTGATATAAGAGGCTGGTGCTCCTCCATTACATGTCACTGCACACACGTGTATACACTGCACATGACGGGTCTTACCCTGTGATATAAGAGGCTGGTGCTCCTCCATCATGGCCTCCTTGTACAGATCCTTGTGTCCTTCTATATACTCCCACTCCTCCATGGAGAAATAGACAGTGACGTCCTGACACCTTATAGGAACCTGACAACACAATGACACCGTCATCACCCAGGCCCCTCCAGTGCTGTTACTGGAGAATTTCCCAGCATTCCCAGCAGTGTCACCTCTCCAGTCAGCAGCTCCATCATCTTGTGGGTGAGTTCTAGGATCTTCTGCTCATGTATTAGGGGGTGAGGGGGAGGCTCTGTGATGGGGTGAGGGGTCCTGCTCCGCCCTCCTGACTCCTGAAGATGGATGATGGGAGTCACACAGTCCCCCGATGTCTTCTTCACTATTGTGTACTCCTGTGGATGGAGAGAGACACTTAGGGAATAAACCCTTCAGGGGCCATGTGCTCTCCTCCGGCCCTCTCCTCCTGGTACAACGTGCCTACTTACCTCCTCATGGCTCCTACAACATGACTATTGGTCACTGGTCACATGACACATCACTCACCATATTGGGGGCTGATCTTCAGGTTCTCCATCACTTGGAAGGTCTGGAGGCCGTTTTCCAGGACCCTGGACTCTTCCTATCATGGATTCTCCTTCCCGATGTCTGACTTGTTACAGAATACAATACAGAGGAGAGAAATCTAGAAAAGTTTACCTCTCCGCTCAGCAGGGAGATGATCTCCAAGGTGAGGTCTAATATTCTTCTGCTGATCTCCTTCCTGTCCATCCTTGGTGGCTCATTAAGGAGAAGGGTCGTATTGCTGGTTTTATTCATGATGCCTTAAAAATAAAGGAATAAAGGTTAATCAGTGAGTCCCATGTCTCCGATAATAAGGCTGAGAGAAAATACAACTCATCCCGCAAAACCGAGACCCTCATAAAGCTGCACTGATGGGAAAACTTTGAGCTCCGTGTGTATCTAGGCTCCTGGCAAAGCAGTGTGTGGAGGCAGGAGACATGTCCTGAGTATCTTGGCCCCCTGGTGCTGGTCGGTGCACAAAACACTGCACACACTGCACATGACGGCTCTTACCTTGTGATATAAGAGGCTGGTGCTCCTCCATCATGGCCTCCTTGTACAGGTCCTTGTGTCCTTCTATATACTCCCACTCCTCCATGGAGAAATAGACAGTGACGTCCTGACACCTTATAGGAACCTGACAACACAATGACACCGTCATCACCCAGACCCCTCCAGTGCTGTTACTGGAGAATTTCCCAGCATTCCCAGCAGTGTCACCTCTCCAGTCAGCAGCTCCATCATCTTGTGGGTGAGTTCTAGGATCTTCTGCTCATGTATCAGGGGGTGAGAGGGAGGCTCTGTGATGGGGGGAGGGGTCCTGCTCCGCCCTCCTGACTCCTGGAGATGGATGATGGGAGTCATACAGTCCCCCGATATCTTCTTCACTATTGTGTACTCCTGTGGATGGAGAGAGACACTTAGGGAATAAACCCTTCAGGGGCCATGTGCTCTCCTCTGGCCCTCTCCTCCTGGTACAACGTGCCTACTTACCTTCTCATGGGTCCTACAACATGACTAGTGGTCACTGGTCACATGACACATCACTCACCATATTGGGGGCTAATCTTCAGGTTCTCCATCACTTGGAAGGTCTGGAGGCCGTTCTCCAGGACCCTGGACTCTTCCCATCACTTCCTATGATGGATTCTCCTTCCCGATGTCTGACTTGTTACAGAATACAATAAAGAGGAGAGAAATCTAGAAAAGTTTACCTCTCCGCTCAGCAGGGAGATGATCTCCAAGGTGAGGTCTAATATTCTTCTGCTGATCTCCTTCCTGTCCATCCTTGGTGGTCGTTCAGGAGAAGAGGAGAGAACTGGAGGAGCTGGAGGCTTCTAGTACTGCAGGCGCCTTCATGAGAAGAGGAGAGGAAATCATCCAGGGGACAAGACCAGATGTCACCTCCAGAACCGCACTTCCTGAGCCTGGAGGGGCCCCGCTTCTCAGAGCCCCCACCACATGGATTCCAGGGGCCCCAACATGGAGATCTCTGGTGGCTCCACAGGAGATAAATGTCTGATAGATGCAGGTCCCACCTCTGGGCTGTGCTCAGCTGTGTCCAGAACTCCTAGAGAAGAGACTGGAGAGAGCTGAGCTCAGGCCGGACCCCGCTCCATTCATTCTCCTCCTGGAGGCAGGGGCCCCTCACCAGGACAGTCAGGGGCCCCAACATGGAGATCTCTGGTGGCTCCACAGGAGATAAATGTCTGATAGATGCAGGTTCCACCTCTGGGCTGTGCTCAGCTGTGTCCAGAACTCCTAGAGAAGAGACTGGAGAGAGCTGAGCTCAGGCCGGGCCCCGCTCCATTCATTCTCCTCCGGGAGGCAGGGGCCCCTCACCAGGACAGTCAGGGGCCAGCGAAGTATGACAACCCCCACTATCCCCACTACTCCTCCCCCATCATACTAAGCTGAGGAGCGGAGAAGGATTCCTTGTGTGTAATGGAGGAGAATCTCCAGAGGTGACATGTCTGAGCTCTCCACCACACTGTCTCCTCACAGCTCATCTTACCTGCAGGCTGGAGGAATGGCTGATACCAGAGAGAACAAGAGCCCTGACTACCGACCAGGACCTGCCCAGTATCTGCTGCACTGCCAGAGCTGAAGGACCTGGGGTGACATCACCGTCATGTGATCAGTGCAGGGGGCGGAGCTCAGCAGTAAAGAGAAGAATAGGTGGTGAAGGACCTGGGGTGACGTCACCGTCATGGGATCAGTGCAGTGGGCGGGTCAGCAGTGGAGAGGATAAGAGGTGGGGCCGGGGGAAGGATCTGGGGTGACATCACTACCATGTGATTAGTGGGGGCGGGGCTCAGGAGAGGAGAATAGGTGGGGAAGGACCTGGGGTGATGTCACTGTCATGTGATCATTGCAGGGGACGGGGCTTAGCAGTGAAGAAGATGAGAGGACTGTCATGATGACCATGTGACATGAGCACCCTGCACTGAACCCTATCAGCTCCACTATATCAGGATCTAACCTGCACGGACTATCTGCATTATATGTATCAGCTCCACTATATCAGGATCTAACCTGCACGGACTATCTGTATTATATGTATCAGCCCCACTATATCAGGATCTAACCCGCACGGACTATCTGTATTATATGTATCAGCTCCACTATATCAGGATCTAACCTGCACGGACTATCTGTATTATATATATCAGCCCCACTATATCAGGATCTAACCCGCACGGACTATCTGTATTATATGTATCAGCTCCACTATATCAGGATGTAACCTGCACGGACTATCTGTATTATATGTATCAGCTCCACTATATCAGGATGTAACCTGCACGGACTATCTGTATTATATATGTCAGCTAACTATCTAATGTAATTGGATCAGGAATAGGATGCAGATGAAAGCACAGAGCTCAGCAATGTCACCGCTCTCTCAGAACTGCTGGGGAGGTTCTTATATAGTAAGGGGGAGGAGGCAGTTTTCCTATTGGTTGCTAGGGATGTGGCTAAGCTCTGACAAAGACGTTGCAGCCTTCTCATTGGCCACAAGCAAGAAGGGAGGTTACTGATGGACAAAATAAATCTAGAATATTCGCGATTATGAATATATAGCACTTAGAGTTGAGCGGACACCTGGATGTTCGGATTCGCTGTGTTCGGACGAACTTCGCAAAAAAGTTCGCGTTCGGAACCCGAACTTAACCCCGAACCCCAATGAAGTCAAAGGGGACTCGAACTTTGGAGCAGTAAAATGGCTCTAAAAAAAGTCATGGAAAGGGCTAGAGGTCTGCAAAGGGCAGCAAAATGTGGTTACGAGCATGGCAAGTGTAAAATACATAAAAATAATGAACTTGATCTAGGAGGAGGAGGTCCATATGGAGTAGGTGGTTGTGGCGGTGGAGGAGGAGGAGGTAACCAACACTGGTTTTTGTTTTTTATTTTATTTATTTATTTTTTGTTTAAATTTTGGTAGACCCCAAAACATTGGGAAATATAAAAAATAAAACAAAGAGAAAGTGCGCTGCAGTATAACAATGTCTGGGTGAGGCCGGGATACATGTCTATTCTGCACAAGGTACGGACAAGTCCTGAGGGATCCACGTCTGGTTCATTTTAATGAACGTGAGCTTGTCCACATTGGCTGTGGACAGGCGGCTGCGCTTGTCTGTGATGACGCCCCCTGCCGTGCTAAACACACGTTCAGATAATACACTGGCTGCAGGGCAGACCAGCACCTCCAAGGCGTAAAGGGCAAGCTCAGGCCATGTGCCCAATTTGGAGACCCAGAAGTTGAAGGGGGCAGACCCGTCATTCAGTACGTGTAGGTGTGTGCACACATACTGCTCCATGTTGGTGAAATGCTGCCTCCTGCTAAGACGTTCCATATCAGCTGGTGGTGCTGGTTGTTGTGGCGACCTCGTCCTCTTCCACTGTGCCCCCGCTGTTCGGGCCAGAGAGGTCATGGTTCCCAACATGCTGGTGATTCATGGGTGTTACTGAGACTTCCCCCAGTGTAGACCCTTGATATGTAGGGCACTCAATATCTGGAAAGATCGAGCCTGACAGCCTGAAGATTGCTAGCCTCGATTTCTATCTAGAGGCTTCTCGGATGTTGTCTTGAAGATCCTACTACACTTTGGGCCTCAATCTACCAAAATATCATTTATCCTAACTCATTCAGTTGAGTCAAGAGTATAACTTGGAGATTTCCCCCGCTGCAGTTTGTCTGTATAGGACACTGAACTCTGCCAAGACCTGAAGAGGTTGAGTTTGACATCCTGAAGTTTGACCAGCCTCTTTAACTATCTTGAAGCCTCTTTGATTAAATCATGAAGACCTTTGCCACACTTTACTTTACAATTCGTAAAAAGTTCATTTTGATCCCAACTCATTCAAATGAGTCAAGGGTGTATCTGAAGACTTCCCCCAGTACAAATTGTGTGTGTCTAGAGCACTCAGCTCTGCCAGAACCTGTGGAGACTCAACCGTACAGCCAATATATCAACCTAATGGTCTCTAAGACATAGTCCAGAAGACCTTGTCATAGCCAGGTCTCCACTTAAAGGGTTTACTGTTGAGGAAGGGTTGAGACGTATGCATATATATCCATGCATGCCTGCAAACACGTGCGGGCATGTATGGTATATATGTGCATACATTAACCGCAGCATCATGGGATGATGTGCGCAGATGTGCCCAGCATCTGCGCACGTCTGCCCATGGTGATCCCCAGGGGCTCATGGTGGCCCCTGTGGGAAATATGTGCCTCCTTTAGACCGTGCCCCTTATAATATATATATGGCTGTGGCCCCTTATAACATATATATATATATATATATATATATATATATATATTATATTTGTGGTCGAGGCTACGGATGTTGAGAGGACGAATGGTGGCTGCGTGGCCACAGGTGACCTGGCATAACTGGCCTGAGGTGTGCCTGAAGCCATGTCCGAGGGTAGGCCTATAAGGGGGCCTACCCGGGTGAAACTTAAGGAGGAGGGAGGGAAGAGGGTGGGGCACCGCAAGAGCCCGCAATGAGAGGGGGGAGGCTTGGAGGATTTATAAGCCTCCGCCCCTCCCACAATTACAGGCTGTGAACAGCCTTAATATTTGTGGTCGAGGCTACGGATGTTGAGAGGACGAATGGTGGCTGCGTGGCCACAGGTGACCTGGCATAACTGGCCTGAGGTGTGCCTGAAGCCATGTCCGAGGGTAGGCCTATAAGGGGGCAAAAGAGACGGTTAGGAAGAATTGATGTTTATTGAAGTTACAACACGAGGTTACAGAAAGCGTCGGAGATTTCTTTGTGCGGATTGGGAATGTAACGGGTGAAGCAGGAGGACTGCCAGCGGCCCATTTTCCGGATGATGTGGCACGGGACGTTGTGTTTTGATGCTGCTGAAGCGGCACCTATGCGGAAGGAGTGACCCGATATGGTTTTGGGATCGTGGCCCAACCCCTTGGCCAGGATGCGAATATGATGGATGAACCGGGCCGTGGTGAGAAATGTACCTTTGAACGGTAGGAGTGGTTCGTTCTTGGAGGAATGTGCCAGCAGGGCCAATAGCTTGTTGAGAATCTGGACCGGGCACCACTTATTGAAGGTTTGGAAGAATTTGATTTGGACAGGCGGCCCGGATTGCGATGTTTTGGTGGATGGTAGGTTTAGTACGAGGTGATCTGGGTGACGAATTAACTGGCTTTTGGTTAAACCTTTAGTTTTGGATGACCCTGCGGTGAATTCTCCCGGGCGCAAGAAGCCATAAAAACTCAGATACATTGCGGCTTTAATGACCATGGAAGGAAGAAGGCCAAAAGGAAAACCGTCTAATGAATCTGAGAGCTTTCTGAACAGCTCCCCTGACACGGGTTGCCTGCTGGGCGTGCTGCTCCGGCTGTTCCTGAGGATGCCCCTAAGGGTGGCCTTGACTACTGGGGACGTGAAGGCTGACTTGCTACCTGGGTCTCTCAGCATGGAGTGGTGCTGAACCCCTGACAAATACAGTTTAATGGAGTTGTAGGATAGCTTGAGGTGCGTGTGACAATATGCGAGAAAGGCTATTAAATATGTGGACTTATCTGTGTTGGTTCTAGGATGGAGATGGGAAAATTGTTTATAGATGTTCCAACCGGTCCTGTAGTTCCTGGTCGTGTTGGCGGAAAGAGAGCTGAGCATGAGGGACTTTGCAGTGGAAATGAAATGTCCTAATCCATTCGAAGGGTGTGGTAATCCGGAGGCAACAGACTCGTTGGTTCCGCCTCTGGCATGATCTGGAAGAAATTATCAAGGTTAAAACGGGACAATGCATCAGCGGCGGTGTTACGAATGCCCGGATGTGCCTGGCTGAAATGTGGAAATTGTGACGTAAGGATAGCCATACTAGCCTGCGAACGAAGGACATGATGTGAGGACATTTGGAGCGCCCTTTACTGAGGATATCCACCACTGATTGGTTATCTGTGATGAAAGCAACTGGGGAATCTGCCCATTGATTACCCCAAACCTGAGCAGCCGCCACGATAGGGTAGATCTCCAGTAGAGGAGAAGATCTGAGGAAGTCGGGTAAGGAGGAAATCGCGGCGGGCCATGGTGCGGCGAACCACTGTGTGTTGTAAATGGCCGCAAAACCTCTGGATGCTGCGGCATCTGAAAAGACCATGGGGAAATCGGGACTCCATTGGGGAATAAACAGGGAAACCCCGTTCCAGTGAGTAATGAAGGAATTCCACATGGTCAAATCAGCCATTGCCTGGGCATCCAAGAACACCGTGGAGTCCTGCTCAGGAGCTGAAGGTAACAGATCTAGAAGCCCGGACATGAAAGCTTTCCCTTGGGGCATGATCCTTGTGGCGAAGTTTAACATGCCAAGGAGCGACTGTAGCTCTCGTTTGGTGAGGACGTGGGAGCCCGTGAACTGTGTGATGATTGACCTGATTTTGAGAAGCTTATCGGCTGGTAGTCTGGCTTCCATTTTCTCTGTGTCGAGCACGACACCGAGAAAGGTGACCACCGTGGCGGGTCCCTCTATTTTGGACGGGGCTACCGGAACCTGGAGATCTTTGAGAATGCGCAGGAAGTTACTAAGTTTGCATGGTTTAACACTGGGGGGTTCGATCAGGAGGAAATCATCGAGATAGTGTAGTGCCATTGGACATTTGCAGCGATTGACCAAGATCCAGTGGAGGGCTTGGGCAAACCGGTCAAACAGCCAGGGACTGCTTTTTGAACCAAAAGTTAAACGGGTAGCAAAATAGTAACTGTCCTGCCATTTGATGCCGTGGAATTTCCAGAGCTGGGGATCGATGGGTAATAGCTTGAACGCGTCGGCTATGTCTGCTTTAGACAACCAGGCTCCTTTGCCTGCTAACAGAATGAGGGAAATGGCTTCCTGGAGTGAGGAATATTTCATAGAGAATTCTTCCGACGGAATCAGGGAGTTTAGGCTGGGGATGTATGAACCATGAGGCGCGGACAGGTCGTAAATCAGTCGTTTTTTATTGGAGAATTTCTTGGTAACGATGCCGACGGGGTTAATCCTCCAGGAGTCGAAAGGAACGTAAGGGAAGGGGACGATAAGGAAACCCTTCTCTACTTCCGACTGGATGAGGGAATCCACCGCGTCGGCATCCTGAAGTGCGGACAGTAAATTAGGACCCTCCCAGGTGGACTGGGGAAGGGCGATGAGACCCGTGTGGAAGCCCTTGCTGAAACCTGAAAGCAAAAAATCAACCTGATCGGGGCTGTGGTGGTTCTGGAGCAACCTGCCCAGAAGCTCCACGTTGACCCCGCTTAGTCACTTGTGCTTGGCCGTTCTTTGTGGGCATACTGAGATGGGGTGAGCCCGGAAGCAGGAGGAACAGACATGTAGGGCCCTGCACTGATTATAGTTACAGGAGGCTAGGTTGTAGTTGTTACAGATTTGGCTGTTGCCTAAGAAAATGATGGGGCGGCCCAATTTGTCGGTGTTGCTGTGTCTAACTTGGGTGCCGGAGGGGCCGGGCGTGGGTCTGCTGGGAACCGCTGGTTGGCCGATGGAGGGACACCAATCGGAGGTGTGGAGGATGGACTGGCAGGAGCTGCAGGCTGGAGCTCTTAAACCGGCGAAGTGCCGGCAGAAAAGCTCCATGTCCAGACACGCCCAATTGGTGACCCGCTGGAACTGAGCCAGCGCTGCGGCGGCTTTGGCTGAGAAGGAGCGGTGGTAGTCGTAGAATGCGGATCCGCCGTATTTGTACCCCAGGTCGGTGACTCTGTACATGTACAGGTCCAACTCCTCTCTTCTTTCGGGGTGGGCAGTGCAGACTATATCCCTAAAGAGGCTAAAAGCCAGGACAAACTCGGGAACGGTGAGTTTTTTGTTCAGCCGAGCGTCCCTGGATTTAAGGACAATTGAAATGTTTTCGCACGCGATTGTCTTGTTTTCTACGATGTCGTGGGTGGCTATCAAGATGGCAGGCTAAGTTAACGTCTTTGCCCTCCAGAATGTCTTTTTTATGTTGTCTGTGAGGAAGTGGGCTGGAGCTATCTCGGGGAGGCTGGAAACCCTACCTGGGGAGGTGGACTGAGGTGGGGGAGCAGGAACGGAAGGATGTTCTGGAGGGGTGACTGCCAGGTGCCTGGATTCCACGGCTGACAGTCTATTTTGGACGTCCAGGACCGAAGAGGACAGGTTGTTGAGGGTGGCATGTAACTGAGTCAATGACAGTTGGATGGTAGCCATTGACACGTTCTCCCTGGGTGGGGATGATGAGCCGGACATCAAGAGTCTGAATAGTTCCGCCTTTCTGGCGGAGGCCGGGTAAGGTATCCCTCTCTTGTTGAGCTCGGCGATTAGTCTAGGGATGGTCCAGTTCCTGAGAGAAGTAACGCTGGCGTGCTCTGAGGCAAGGGTCTCTGGAATAGACGAAGTCTCCCCCATGTTGTCCAGATGAGACATGCTGGAATTCGGAAGGATTACAGTTACTGCTGAAGGATTGACCCAGGAATCGTGCGAGTGTTGTGGATTCGGTGATTTGTTAAGAAGACCCGGAAAGGGAGGTGAGATGAGCTATGTCACTGCGTGTGCCCGAGGTTTAAGAGATTGACATACCTGATGGTTTGAAGCTCCTGGATTTGAAACCAGTCTTGGGAAAATTCAGTTCCGTAGGAAAGGACCGCGATCGAGCTTTGAAAAAATCGTGACAAGTAAGTGGGTGGCTGAAGGTAGAAGTAGAGTGAAGGGGTGAGGGGTCGAGCCCAGTTGGAGAGGCTTCTCCGAGCGGTGTGAAACAGGACGATCCTGTAACCTGAGACAGAAGAAGGTACGCGAACCTTCAGGACGTGACTGAGCGAGGCCTGGATCGTGGATTGAAGGACGAACGGACAGGGAGACGGGGATGGATTAAGAATAGGGCCTGAATGACGGGACGGCGTGAAGTATGGCGGCGAAGCTGATGACGTGGCAGACGTGGCGCCTGGAGGAGTGGAGGAAGGACCTTGGACGTGGGGGAGGCCTGGGTGGCGTGAGCGGGCGTGAGACGTGAAGGAGAAGGAGGCCTGAGTAACGTGAACAGGCAAGAAACGTGTATGAGACGGAAGCCTGAGTAACGTAAACAGGCGTGAGTCGTAATGAAATGAAGCCTGAGTAACGTGACAGGCGTGAAAAACATGTACGAAAGGAGGCCTGAGTGACATGAACAGGCGTGAAACCATGGACAAAAAGGGAGTCCTGAGTAACGTGACAGGTGTGAAAACATGTACAAAAGGAGACCTGAGTAACTTGACAGGTGTAACAAGTATGAAAAGGAGGCCTGAGTAACGTAAACGGCGTGAAAATATGTACGAAAAGGAGGCCTGAGTAACGTAAACAGGCGTGAAAATATGTACGAAAAGGAGGCCTGAGTAACGTAAACAGGAGTGCAAATATGTGCGAAAAGGAGGCCTGAGTAACGTAAACAGGCGTGAAAACATGTACGAAAAGGAGGCCTGAGTAACGTAAACAGGCGTGGAAACATATACGAAAGGAGGCCTGAGTAACGTAAACAGGCGTGGAAACATGTACAAGAGGAGGCCTGAGAAACGTAAACAGGCGTGGAAACGTGTATAAAAGGAGGCCTGAGTAACGTAAACAGGCGTGGAAACATGTGCGAAAAGGAGGCCTGAGTAACGAGGACAGGCGTGGAACGTGGAAAAGGAAGCCTGAATGGAGTAACAGGCGCGAAAGACGTGAATGAAGGGAGTGAGCAGGCGGAAAATGAGTGAAAGGAATGGGAAGGAGGAAGGAACAGAGGAGAGTGAGCCCGTGCGGGACGTAAGACGGAGCGTGATGATAGGGAAAGGCCTGGAATGGACTAGAAGGTGGGGAGACGAGATGGAACGCAGAAGTTCCAGGGGACCTAACAGCTGGACAGAGGTGAGATGAGAATGATATAGTAGCTGAGATGAAGACAGGATGACGTGTAACACGGACTGGAGGGTGACGTAACAAACACGGACGAAGGCCTACGTGACAAACGCTGAATGAAAAAGAAAAAAAAACACGTATGATGAAGCTGTGAATCGGAAATGATCGACTTACCGTGGCAGATGGCGAAATCGACGGGGAAGATGACAGCGAGGGTACCGCCGCTGGGTACCGGAGGCGCTGAAGAACCTGATTACCTGGACGGTTTATGAAAGACAACCAGAAGATGAAATAGTGAACAAAAAAAAAAACAATGATAATTTCCCCTCCCCCTTTCCTTTATTGCAGTTTCTCCTTTTTTTTTTTTTTTTTCCTCTTCTTTTCCCCTTTTTTTTTTCTTTCTTTCTCTTGCCCTCCCCCTCTGGTTTCTGCTTGTGACGCGAGATAAGTGTAACTGGTGCAGATACGGACCTGGAGTGGCGATTTTCAGGCTTGTGAGTTTGCTCTTTTTTTTTTTTTTTTTCTGAAGGCTGAAAAAACCCGGAGGCGGTTTGGAGGTCTTGGGACCAGAGACTGGGGTGGAAGAACAAAAAAAAAAAAGGTAATGTGAGTGAAGGAAACGAAGGGGAGAACCATACTCCTCTGGCCTCTCCTCCCTCTGCCGGAGAAGGAACCTTTGGTCCGGACGAATCTCCGTGCGTAGGGCCGGGGCAGGAGGGGGGAGGGAACCGGAGGGGGAGGAAGGGTGTCTCCCGGAGTGCCGGCAGCCGCACCAGGACGTTGTGCAGAGAGCGGGACTGATCCCACTAGATGCGGAGTGGCCGGCCGAAATGGAGCCGGCGGTGCGCCTCTCCTGACGATGGTGGTGGGCGGGAGTCCCGGAGGGTGAGGAGCTGCGATGGTGGCAGCGATGCCGGTGCACGAGTGGACCTGCGGTCAGGTGGTGGCGCCGAGACTTACCCGGAACCGGAAGTGACGACGCAGGACGGGCGGAAGAACGCTGTGCACCGCAAGAGCCCGCAATGAGAGGGGGGAGGCTTGGAGGATTTATAAGCCTCCGCCCCTCCCACAATTACAGGCTGTGAACAGCCTTAATATATATATATATAGAATACATTATGCCCCTTATATATGTATATATATATTATCAGGAGGACATATATATGTATTGGATATATATATGTACTATGTATATGTGTATAATTGTGCATATGTGCGTATATACATATATATTGGCCCTGTATGGCCAGAGGGGGGAAGGTCATAGTGTTATGTCTGTATATGTGGATATGTCTGTATGCTGCACACATGTCCATTTATACTTACATTAGAGTTGGGTATATATAGATATGCCCCAATTGTCTTATATGCATGTGGCCAGTTATGTCCCCCAGCCATGGAGCCCCCCCGCCTACCTGCGGTTGATGGCAACAGATGACTGGATTGTCCAGTTTCTGGTCACTTCAGAAGATGAATAGAGCTCTTTAAAACATGCCCAGTAGGGCTCCCCCACCTTCTGTCTAGAGACTGTTTATGACATGGGTTTGTGTGTGGTGCCATGGTGTCTTTGGCTGTACAGATTGTGAGCCTCAGGGGGCCAGCCAGTTGTCTGCTGCAATCTGAGTGCATGCATTCCGTCACACGCACACGATGGTGTCACACCCCTGGAAAGGGGGGGGGGGGGGTGAGAGGGACTTATATATCAATCCAAGACAAAGGAACAGGGGCTCCCCTTGCAACCAGACTGGATTCAGAGACACATGAGGACTGCTGCCTGAAGGAAGAGAGGCCCATTTGGCCCTGGAGATGGCTGAGTATACGCTGGCATGGCATTGTACCTCCCTTGCAGTGCCAACCATATTAACCCTTTGTATCCCAGACCCCATGCTGCCCCTTGTTACCCCTGATTAACCCTACTGTTTAACCTCTTCCCTGCCACCCCAGCTCTCCTGCTGGTCTCATACCCCTGAGTGTTTAACCCCTTCCCTGCCAGGACCCTGGTGGCCCTGATGTCCCTAATCCATTAACCCCTTCCCTGCCAGAACCCCAGCTCTCCTGCTGGTATTAACCTCAGCACTCACTGGCAAATAACCCTTGCAGTGCTGAATCTATACCCTATAGAGCTAGGCGGGTGGGTTGTTATACTTGTATGTGTGTATTGTATAGTTAGTTTGTGGGTGGAATTTGGGAACGTGTAGCGTAGTTTGAGTATTGTATATGTGTAGTGCTGTGTATTGTTAGTGTATTGCGTGCTTAGTGTGTTAAATAAATACCGTTATATTTGTACCCTTTGTGTAGCGTGTACTTGTTAGCGGTAGCGAGTTAGTAAGGCGCATGCAGCTAGCATTGGTGATTAGTGTAAGGCATAGCGAAGATATTGTGTAATTGTTATATAAAGGTATAAATAGGCGGAGTCATCACCAGGTGGTTCCTCCTATTTATGAATATTAATTATCGATATTCGCATAATATTGGTGATTAATATTCCCCCTTTACATTGGCGAGTCAGGCCCACTGCTTAGATTTTGAAATCTGTGTTTGGTTTTGAGGTTAGAGGTTGGTCATCCTGTGAATTGTCAGGCAAGAGAGACGTGGTCAGCGGTCTGAGCGTCTAGGAGAGACGTGATCAGCAGTCTGAGCGTCTAGGACCTGATAATTCGGACAGGTAACGCGACTCTTCCTCACAGCACCAAGCGCAGATCAAAATCTTTAGCAGAGAATCTATAATTGTTCTGTGAATTAATATTTAGCTATTTGCTTTGCACGGTTACTGCATCGCTCAAGTGATTGCGAGGGAGAAGAGGACACATAACTGAAGGAGATCCATCTTCATTGGAGCAGCGTACAAGTCCAGCGGGAAACGGGAAGAAGCGATCCGGGAAAATGGACTTCTTCCAAGCAGCTGCTAGGACGAAGAGGTACGGCCCCAAGGAGAAGATGGACGCTCAAACGGTGAGTATGGACTTCCCCACACTGCAACACTTGAGCAGACACAGCACATTCAATCCCATCCTCCCCACCACATACAAGTCAGCAGAAATGCTGTGGTCCGATTTGTTTGCACAGGCTTGTAGTTATGACAAGCTTTGTGTTAACAAACGGACGGTGTTGAATAAGGCCACTAAACGGCTTCGGATGCTAGCCAAACTCGTTCATACGTTTGAGGCTAGCATCTGTAAGCCAAAGGAAGTGGCGCTGGTGTCTCAGTCAACAGAGACAATTCCTCCGGCTGTTCACTGCCAGTGCTGTGCCAATAGTTCCGACCAGGTTTCGGCATTGCGGGCACAGCTGGCGGAGAATGTGCAGTCTACTGTTGACCAAGATGCGCAGGTGGCTATGATACAGTCACAATTAGTGGAAATGCAGAAGCAGAAGGAGGAAATTGAGGCTCAGTTGACTCAGTCTTATACTGAGGTCAAGGCCTTCAAGGAACGCACTGCCTCTACTAGTGTGACGGTAGCCAAATTGAAGGCTCACGTTGCTGTAAGCTCCCAGATAATGTCTGGCATGCAACAGGTCATCACCAAGTTGGTGCCGGCCCTTTCTTTTCCCATAAAGTCAGGGTCGGAATATCCCAAAACTTTGCCCTATACAGGGCAAATAGGGGGGAGAGTAGTCTGTGACAGGCCAAATCACCAGACCAAGCCTGTCCAGACTAACAGAGATTTCTCCCTGACTTTGGGGAAAAGAAACATCGTGAAAAGTGCCTCCCTGAAGATGGAACAATTCAGGGAGCGCGGTTGCAGTGTGGACGGAGCTAGGCCACACCAGGCAAACATCAAATGCTTTGCTTGTGGTGGCTTGGGTCATATAGCGAAGCACTGCAAAACACACAGGACAGTAAGCCCAATCAGGTGCTTCAGGTGTGGGAACAAAGGACACATTGCAAGGAATTGCCCTTGTGCAAGTAATTGCAATGTGTCCAGTGATGGGATTCAGGTAGCAAATCGTGCAGCGGGGTCTAGTCAGCTTGGCCATAAAGGGATAACCTCTTGGCAGCATCATCAGCTGCTGAGGAGCCAGAGTGGCCAAGCTAGGCTAGGCAACATTTGACACCCCTGTACTATTTGTTACACCGTTTGTTCCCTATACATGTCCATGTTGTGTGTTTTTGTTGTCCATTGTAACGTTCTCTTTGATGTTGATGGTGGTCCTTGTCTATGAGTGTGTTCCACCAGGCTGATTTATGTAGTGTTGTAATGTCCCGTCTGCTGTCTTGTTTCATTCTGTGTCCCCTTGGAGCGGAGCAGTGTTATACTGTGGATCGAGAACGTATAGGGTCGCGAGCAGATAATATCACACGGGAAATCCTGCTGGTCGGGAGAAGGCATAAGGACCTTCTTCATGCAGCACACAAAGGATGATGTGATATTATTCTGGGCAACCATGGTCTCGGATCGATACAGATAACACTGTTGTGCTCAAGGTTTTCGGTAGGGCTGTGTTGCGCTGGGGACTGGGGCGGACAGACAACATTGGTGTAATGTTGTGCTGCGCACTTAATTCTAGTCCGAGCAGGTAGCACAGCTCTGATGGGGATTGGACGCGGAGTGTTTGGCAGCGGAGTGTGGACTGTGTTCTTGTGTTGTGGGGTCCTGAGGAGCCGGGGCATGCCTATGCCGTTGGTTCTGCGGGCCTCCACAAGATGGGATCACAGGGGGAAGTCAGCCTGGGTACACATGAGTGGACAGGGATGCGGTGCCATCAAGATGGTGCTTTGTCCACAGAACTCCAGTTATCCTAACCTAGTAGGGAGGCCATCCTTATCTGTTGGTGCAGAGGGATGTGTAGCAGAGGACACGCTCCTCTGAAGGTAGGGTGTTCAGACACCAGTGTTGGGATAATGAGGAGTCCTGTGAGACAAAGGGCAGCCCAATACCTTTCTCTACCCATGGGTCAAAGGTATTGGTGCTGGGAATTTTTGTACATGTAACTGCACCGTTAGGGGAGAAATTCCCCTGGGAGCACCTGGTATTTTCTTCTGCCATAGGTTTTATATGGAGCGGAAGAAAAACTCAGGAGAGGCCACGGAAGAGGCCAGCTATTCCCCCTGACACTCTTGGGAGGCTCCAGAGGATCCCACTGGATTTTGGCAACCAAGCGACCTCTGCCTAGAGGTGTTTTTAGAGATGGAGGACTGTGCCACAATCCAGCGGGAGCATTATTTAAAGCTCTGGAGGAAGATTTGGAGACGTTCGGGTGGAAGAGCATATCACTTGTTTCACCCAGTGAAACTTCTTCTGGTTCTGGTGATCGTCATCTACAGTCGGAGGGTCAAGGGACTTATTGACCAAAATACACCAGAACCAGACAGAACTGTACAGAACTATCCGGAGGAGGAGGCTCAGGACATAACCAAACATGGTTCCTGTAGCCAAATATTATTGTATGGACACGTTTTGTTTTCAATGGGGGTTCGGGACGTATAACATGTACTACCCTGAAACCCCATAGCACATTGTATTGTACATATATTGATTATGTTTGTTGGTTGAGTGTGTACCCATAGACACTCTAGGTACAAATGTGTGACAGCCTATACCCAGGGAAACTCACCCAACGCATTGTGGTGAGTTATAATTTGACTGTACACATTTGTATCCTATAGTCGTTTCCCATTGACACAGGGGTCTACGACCTACCTGTGTCTTTGGAGGTAGAGAGGAATGCCAGGTTGCATGAGTCTCTATGGGTACACACATGTAATGGAATTTGGTGGTGTTGGGAGGGATGTGAAATGTATTTTGTGTGAATGGGGATAAGGTTAGGTCACGATAGGGACAGGCATCATTCATTTGCCACCTTGAACCCTGGAACGGTGAAGTTCTTAAGGGAAGGGCTGGATGTGTAGTGTGGCGGAGGTGTTCTCCGCAGTAGAATTTAGGTACTGTGACATCGCCGCTTAAGAGTCTGACCTGCCTTGTAAAGACCTATTAATCTGTCCACGGGAGAACCGCACCCATCAAGATGGAAACAGACGTTGGGACTGAGGTTGTGAGGGTGAACCCGCTCCAGATGCCTTGGAGGCGGGCCATACCTGAAGATCGGCAGAACGACCGAGAGACTGGGGGGGTGTGGCCACTCCAAAGTGGGGGTGGCCGACACTAAAAGACTGCGAAAGAAAGGCCAGTAAAAGACTGCGAGGGTGAACCCGCTCCAGATTCCTTGGAGACGGGCCATACCTGAAGATCGGCAGAATTACCGAGAGACTGTGGGGGTGTGGTCACTCCAAAGTGGGGGTGGCCGACACCAAGAGACTGATAAAGAAAGGCCAGTGAACCGAGAGACTGTGGGTGTGTGGTATCCTAAAGATGTCAAGAAGAAGACTGTGTATCCTGTGGGCGGAGGAGTAGGTTACGGTGAAGGGCAGGTCGGAGGAAAATGGATTAGGGATGTCTAAGTACCTAAAAATCAGTGGGCACTACAGTTCTTCCTGAACTTCCACCAAGGATGGGGTTGAAGGGGGGGCAAATATATCTCAACCCGTTCCCCCAATATATTGTCGTATTATATAGTCCGACAACAGGGGGATTGTTGAGGAAGGGTTGAGACGTATGCATATATATCCATGCATGCCTGCAAACACGTGCGGGCATGTATGGTATATATGTGCATACATTAACCACAGCATCATGGGACGATGTGCGCAGATGTGCCC
Organism: Bufo gargarizans; assembly: GCF_014858855.1. Classification (NCBI taxonomy): domain Eukaryota; kingdom Metazoa; phylum Chordata; class Amphibia; order Anura; family Bufonidae; genus Bufo; species Bufo gargarizans. Next base: position 301,873,433 of record NC_058082.1, on the reverse strand, counting down.
AGCATCTGCGCACGTCTGCCCATGGTGATCCCCAGGGGCTCATGGTGGCCCCTGTGGGAAATATGTGCCTCCTTTAGACCGTGCCCCTTATAATATATATATGGCTGTGGCCCCTTATAACATATATATATATATATATATATATATATTATATATATATATATATATAGAATACATTATGCCCCTTATATATGTATATACTGTATATATTATCAGGAGGACATATATATGTATTGGATATATATATGTACTATGTATATGTGTATAATTGTGCCATACAGGGCCAATATATACATATATATTGGCCCTGTATGGCCAGAGGGGGGAAGGTCATAGTGTTATGTCTGTATATGTGGATATGTCTGTATGCTGCACACATGTCCATTTATACTTACATTAGAGTTGGGTATATAGATATGGCAAATAACATGGGGATAGGCGCTAAAACAAAATAATAATGTCTTTATTAATTGTCTGATTAAGAAATAAGGGGTATCAACCGTCAGTATAATGTGCAAAACTGACTTTAACAATTGTGAAAACACTGATATATACCAAATAGCACCACCATCTGGATTGCCAGTGTAATCTCACAAGCTACTAGCATAAGGGGCTCATTCAACCACAGGGTTCAAGATGTGTATCCCAGGGTGAAAGATATCGAGGGGATGTATTGGTATAGGAATTTCACCAAACACCACTCCAAAACAGTGAGAGCCAGCGCGCAGACTCTCACTGCACTAATAATCACAGGTGCTGGACTATGGCAGAGCAATAGCATTCACTCCAGGTGGATTAAAGGAGCAATGGTTGCCCTGACATGTCCCTTATTTGCAACAGCTCAACGCTGCGTTTCCATGCATTGGGAATGCATTTCATCAGGAGCTATGTGCACCAGGTTAATACTAGAGCCCAGAGCCTCAGTGTTGTTTTAATAACCGAGGTAATGGACAAACAAACAGTCAGTGATAGAGATCCCTGCCTAGCACCGTTTTCCTCTAGTGTGAGGTACGGAGCTTTACAAACAGTCACTATCCTGCCTGAGCTAGCAACCTCTAGGCTGAGGTGCTGCGTGCTAGTGTGCATGTAATCCGGCACTGTGATGGCCGCAAAGCGGCCCACAGAACACCGAGCTTTACAGGGTGAAACCCCGCCCTGTTAGACACGCCTCCGTCAATCAGCCAATCCGGCCAGGAGGCACGGCACAAGGCAAACTAAAGGCTGAAGGGTGGAGGAACAAGGTGAGTCACAGGGAAAGCGCAGCAAGCGCCACATAAACAAAGCAAGGAATTTACAAAGCGGCTTTATATATTTATCGCAGCATGGACATCTTTATTGTAATATACAGTGAAGGAGAGTCACTCCAAGAGAAGTGTGTAAAAACGGACAGACACATAGATTCATGTGTGTAGCCACTTGTATCAATGTAAAAACGGACAGACACATAGATTCATGTGTATAGCCACTTGTATCAATGATCACACACATGAATCCACTTCTCATAGTGCATTGTACAGTAACACAAAGAAATCAGCCTGGTCACTAGATGAACGGGACGTATGAGATCGCATCATTGAGGCCGGATGGTTTGATGGTATTCAGAGAAAAAATCCATCTCGCCTCTTTTTGCAACAATATGCGATCATAATCACCGCCCCTTGGTGACGGCTTCACAGAGTCGATTACTTGAAATTTGACCGAAGATGTATCCCCCCTGTGAAGGTCAAGAACATGACGAGCAATTGGCGTATCTTTGAGATTGGTAATATCCAAAATATGCTCCCCAATCCGTCTTCTTAGCTCTCTGATGGTTTTACCCACATATTTGATGCTGCATATACATGTCATTAAATACACAACACCAACTGACTTGCAATTGTGGAAAGACTTAATGAAGAACGTTTTATCCGCAGTGCTGTTAGTGAAGCTTTTGGATTTTTTAATGAACCCACAAAATTTACAGGATCCACAAGGAAACGTACCTGTAAGTGGGTTTCGCAGCCATGACTGCGGACGGGGGCTGATGTACAGACTATGTGTCAACATATCACGTAAATTATTGTTGCGGCGATAAGTGACTGAAGGGTTGGCTGAAATCATCCCACCAATATCCGGATCGGATTTCAAAATGTCCCAGTGCTCGTTAAGGACATGGCGCACCTCGTCATGGGCGCCGTCAAAAGTCCCAATGATCCTCACAATATTCTCACTATTGTCCCTCTTTTTCGGAGACAACAACCGATCCCTGTTAGTACTCATTGAGTGCTGGTAAGCCTGCTTTAGACACTGCTGAGGATAACCACGACACTGAAACCTCTGCTGGAGATCTTTAGCAGCCACCCTAAAATCACTGAGATGAGAACAATTCCTCCTAACCCTCAAGTATTGGCCCTTAGGGATTCCTCTCCTAAGGGCCACAGGGTGCGCACTGTCCCATTTCAAAAGGTTATTGGTAGCTGTGGGCTTTCTGAAAACGTTGGTACTAATATGCCCATCAGCAGACAATGAAATGGACAGATCCAGGAAGGAAATGTTCTTCAAATCCATTTCTGAGGTGAAAAAAAGTCCCACGGTGTTGTTGTTGAGGACCGCAACAAATTCACGGAACAATTCACTATCGCCCCCCCACAGGATCAGCACATCATCGATGTACCTGATCCAGAGGGGGACAACATCCGTGAATCGCTCCATATCTTCACAAAACACTACCTCCCTCTCCCACCAGCCCAGGTAGAGGTTCGCAAAAGTCGGGGCACAGGGACTGCCCATTGCGACCCCCCTGAGCTGGTGGAAGATAGAGCCATCAAACAAAAATACATTGTGTGTGAGTATGAAACTCAACAATTCCATTACAAAGGCATTATGGGCCCTATATTGTTCACCCCTCTGCTGAAGGAATGTTAGGATCGCTCCACAGCCCAATCCGTGAGGGATTGAGCTGTAGAGCGCCTCCACATCCAAACTGGCCAGATAGGTACCACTGTCACATTGGACACCATCCAAGCGTCCCAGCACATCCATAGTATCCCTTACATGTGAGGGCAAGCTGTTAACAAATGGACGCAGGATGGTATCAACATAAGTACTGATATTGGCTGTCAAACAATTGTTTCCAGACACTATCGGCCTCCCCTTTAGAGGTTCATACCCCTTATGAACTTTGGGGAGACAATAAAAGGCCGCAGTGACTGGGTGTGAAGGTAACAAAAAGGCCAATTCAGTCTTGTCAATGAGTTTCTTCTCAAGGGCTTGGTTCAAAATACAGGACAATTCCACCTTATAAGTTGGCGTGGGATCAGACGGAAGTAGTTCATATGTAAGCTTGTCCCTGAGCACGCTCATACACATATTACGATATTGTTCGTGCCCAAGGACAACAATATTTCCGCCTTTGTCTGATGATTTAATCACCACTTCTTTGTCCTGTTGCAATAACCACAAGGCCCCTCTTTCTTGGTCATTCAAATTGTCACTGTTAAGTCCATGCATGTCAATCTGACTCAACTTATTAGACACTATGGACACAAAAGTATCAATTGGGGTGCAATCACCAATAGGTGGCATTTTTGTTGAGGGTAATCTAAGCTTGGTGAACGGACCATCACCTGGATCCCTTTGTCCCTCAGCCAGAAGATCTGATAAGATTTGGACATCTGGCAAGTCTGATATATCAATTCCTAGCTCTTCGCATTTCCTGCGGTCATTATTGACAAAAAATTTTCGCCACTTGAGCTTACGCGCAAATAAATTCAGGTCTTTGACCCACCCAAAACAATCAAACCTGCGCATCGGGACAAATGAAAGGCCCTTTTGTAGAACATGGGTCTCCATGGTAGTTAGAGTCCGTGAAGACAAGTTAATAACTTGTAACTCGTCCTTCATTGATCTAGATGGAAATAGGGATGTAGTTTGGGACGTACAGGGGGATGTCAATGTTTGTTCCTCAGTAAGTATTGGGAAATCAGCGGGGTATCGTCTAAAAAACCCCCCCTACCGTATTGACCTCTACCTCCTCGTCCTCTTCTACTACCCCTACCTCTATTCCTACCACCATACGGTCTTCTAGCGGACTGGGACCTTGTTCGCTTATCACCAGTAGCGTCTGAATCTATTTCACCCTCTGAGGAAGAGACTTCGGTATCTAACTCAAGAGCATCCGAATGTTTGATGCTATAATCAAAGATTTTGCCCTCTTTAAAGTCTCTGATATCTCTATTGAAAAGGGAGTGTTTCTTTTCTTTTAACTGGGCAGTGTATTTTTCCACAGAAATTTGGAGGAGTGACTCCTTTTTATTAAAATCAGTGTGACTATTGAATTTTTTTGTTGCCTCAATAGCTTCCTTCAGGTCACTTTCCAGAGATGTCACAACACTCTTTTCCTCCTCCAATAGGAGTTTCATCAATCTCAGAGAGGAATCTACGGACTCCTTCTCCCACTTTTTCAGGAAGTCCGCAGATCTCAATCGGACTGATGGTGTGATAGGATTCCTCAGGCCACGTGGGACAATTTTATTCCCAATATACGTTTCCAAAGACTGCACCTCCCACCAAGATCTAACAAAATTTTTGTAGATCTTAGTGACTTGTTTGAAAGCAGAAGAGATGGTAATTGTCTGAGAGGCAAAAGATATGTCTCGCTCAGAAAACACCTCACTAGGATCTCCCATCCACTGTGCGGTGTCAATGCCGCTAGATAAAAAGCCTGCCATTCCTTGTATAATAATTAAATGGAATAAATTGAAATGATATATTGAATATACGCCTATAAATACAATAGAGCAAATAACATGGGGATAGGCGCTAAAACAAAATAATAATGTCTTTATTAATTGTCTGATTAAGAAATAAGGGGTATCAACCGTCAGTATAATGTGCAAAACTGACTTTAACAATTGTGAAAACACTGATACATACCAAATAGCACCACCATCTGGATTGCCAGTGTAGTCTCACAAGCTACTAGCATAAGGGGCTCATTCAACCACAGGGTTCAAGATGTGTATCCCAGGGTGAAAGGTATCAAGGGGATGTATTGGTATGGGAATTTCACCAAACACCACTCCAAAACAGTGAGAGCCAGCGCGCAGACTCTCACTGCACTAATAATCACAGGTGCTGGACTATGGCAGAGCAATAGCATTCACTCCAGGTGGATTAAAGGAGCAATGGTTGCCCTGACATGTCCCTTATTTGCAACAGCTCAACGCTGCGTTTCCATGCATTGGGAATGCATTTCATCAGGAGCTATGTGCACCAGGTTAATACTAGAGCCCAGAGCCTCAGTGTTGTTTTAATAACCGAGGTAATGGACAAACAAACAGTCAGTGATAGAGATCCCTGCCTAGCACCGTTTTCCTCTAGTGTGAGGTACGGAGCTTTACAAACAGTCACTATCCTGCCTGAGCTAGCAACCTCTAGGCTGAGGTGCTGCGTGCTAGTGTGCATGTAATCCGGCACTGTGATGGCCGCAAAGCGGCCCACAGAACACCGAGCTTTACAGGGTGAAACCCCGCCCTGTTAGATTTTAGGGTGGCTGCTAAAGATCTCCAGCAGAGGTTTCAGTGTCGTGGTTATCCTCAGCAGTGTCTAAAGCAGGCTTACCAGCACTCAATGAGTACTAACAGGGATCGGTTGTTGTCTCCGAAAAAGAGGGACAATAGTGAGAATATTGTGAGGATCATTGGGACTTTTGACGGCGCCCATGACGAGGTGCGCCATGTCCTTAACGAGCACTGGGACATTTTGAAATCCGATCCGGATATTGGTGGGATGATTTCAGCCAACCCTTCAGTCACTTATCGCCGCAACAATAATTTACGTGATATGTTGACACATAGTCTGTACATCAGCCCCCGTCCGCAGTCATGGCTGCGAAACCCACTTACAGGTACGTTTCCTTGTGGATCCTGTAAATTTTGTGGGTTCATTAAAAAATCCAAAAGCTTCACTAACAGCACTGCGGATAAAACGTTCTTCATTAAGTCTTTCCACAATTGCAAGTCAGTTGGTGTTGTGTATTTAATGACATGTATATGCAGCATCAAATATGTGGGTAAAACCATCAGAGAGCTAAGAAGACGGATTGGGGAGCATATTTTGGATATTACCAATCTCAAAGATACGCCAATTGCTCGTCATGTTCTTGACCTTCACAGGGGGGATACATCTTCGGTCAAATTTCAAGTAATCGACTCTGTGAAGCCGTCACCAAGGGGCGGTGATTATGATCGCATATTGTTGCAAAAAGAGGCGAGATGGATTTTTTCTCTGAATACCATCAAACCATCCGGCCTCAATGATGCGATCTCATACGTCCCGTTCATCTAGTGACCAGGCTGATTTCTTTGTGTTACTGTACAATGCACTATGAGAAGTGGATTCATGTGTGTGATCATTGATACAAGTGGCTACACACATGAATCTATGTGTCTGTCCGTTTTTACACACTTCTCTTGGAGTGACTCTCCTTCACTGTATATTACAATAAAGATGTCCATGCTGCGATAAATATATAAAGCCGCTTTGTAAATTCCTTGCTTTGTTTATGTGGCGCTTGCTGCGCTTTCCCTGTGACTCACCTTGTTCCTCCACCCTTCAGCCTTTAGTTTGCCTTGTGCCGTGCCTCCTGGCCGGATTGGCTGATTGACGGAGGCGTGTCTAACAGGGCGGGGTTTCACCCTGTAAAGCTCGGTGTTCTGTGGGCCGCTTTGCGGCCATCACAGTGCCGGATTACATGCACACTAGCACGCAGCACCTCAGCCTAGAGGTTGCTAGCTCAGGCAGGATAGTGACTGTTTGTAAAGCTCCGTACCTCACACTAGAGGAAAACGGTGCTAGGCAGGGATCTCTATCACTGACTGTTTGTTTGTCCATTACCTCGGTTATTAAAACAACACTGAGGCTCTGGGCTCTAGTATTAACCTGGTGCACATAGCTCCTGATGAAATGCATTCCCAATGCATGGAAACGCAGCGTTGAGCTGTTGCAAATAAGGGACATGTCAGGGCAACCATTGCTCCTTTAATCCACCTGGAGTGAATGCTATTGCTCTGCCATAGTCCAGCACCTGTGATTATTAGTGCAGTGAGAGTCTGCGCGCTGGCTCTCACTGTTTTGGAGTGGTGTTTGGTGAAATTCCCATACCAATACATCCCCTTGATACCTTTCACCCTGGGATACACATCTTGAACCCTGTGGTTGAATGAGCCCCTTATGCTAGTAGCTTGTGAGATTACACTGGCAATCCAGATGGTGGTGCTATTTGGTATGTATCAGTGTTTTCACAATTGTTAAAGTCAGTTTTGCACATTATACTGACGGTTGATACCCCTTATTTCTTAATCAGACAATTAATAAAGACATTATTATTTTGTTTTAGCGCCTATCCCCATGTTATTTGCTCTATTGTATTTATAGGCGTATATTCAATATATCATTTCAATTTATTCCATTTAATTATTATACAAGGAATGGCAGGCTTTTTATCTAGCGGCATTGACACCGCACAGTGGATGGGAGATCCTAGTGAGGTGTTTTCTGAGCGAGACATATCTTTTGCCTCTCAGACAATTACCATCTCTTCTGCTTTCAAACAAGTCACTAAGATCTACAAAAATTTTGTTAGATCTTGGTGGGAGGTGCAGTCTTTGGAAACGTATATTGGGAATAAAATTGTCCCACGTGGCCTGAGGAATCCTATCACACCATCAGTCCGATTGAGATCTGCGGACTTCCTGAAAAAGTGGGAGAAGGAGTCCGTAGATTCCTCTCTGAGATTGATGAAACTCCTATTGGAGGAGGAAAAGAGTGTTGTGACATCTCTGGAAAGTGACCTGAAGGAAGCTATTGAGGCAACAAAAAAATTCAATAGTCACACTGATTTTAATAAAAAGGAGTCACTCCTCCAAATTTCTGTGGAAAAATACACTGCCCAGTTAAAAGAAAAGAAACACTCCCTTTTCAATAGAGATATCAGAGACTTTAAAGAGGGCAAAATCTTTGATTATAGCATCAAACATTCGGATGCTCTTGAGTTAGATACCGAAGTCTCTTCCTCAGAGGGTGAAATAGATTCAGACGCTACTGGTGATAAGCGAACAAGGTCCCAGTCCGCTAGAAGACCGTATGGTGGTAGGAATAGAGGTAGGGGTAGTAGAAGAGGACGAGGAGGTAGAGGTCAATACGGTAGGGGGGGTTTTTTAGACGATACCCCGCTGATTTCCCAATACTTACTGAGGAACAAACATTGACATCCCCCTGTACGTCCCAAACTACCTCCCTATTTCCATCTAGATCAATGAAGGACGAGTTACAAGTTATTAACTTGTCTTCACGGACTCTAACTACCATGGAGACCCATGTTCTACAAAAGGGCCTTTCATTTGTCCCGATGCGCAGGTTTGATTGTTTTGGGTGGGTCAAAGACCTGAATTTATTTGCGCGTAAGCTCAAGTGGCGAAAATTTTTTGTCAATAATGACCGCAGGAAATGCGAAGAGCTAGGAATTGATATATCAGACTTGCCAGATGTCCAAATCTTATCAGATCTTCTGGCTGAGGGACAAAGGGATCCAGGTGATGGTCCGTTCACCAAGCTTAGATTACCCTCAACAAAAATGCCACCTATTGGTGATTGCACCCCAATTGATACTTTTGTGTCCATAGTGTCTAATAAGTTGAGTCAGATTGACATGCATGGACTTAACAGTGACAATTTGAATGACCAAGAAAGAGAGGCCTTGTGGTTATTGCAACAGGACAAAGAAGTGGTGATTAAATCATCAGACAAAGGCGGAAATATTGTTGTCCTTGGGCACGAACAATATCGTAATATGTGTATGAGCGTGCTCAGGGACAAGCTTACATATGAACTACTTCCGTCTGATCCCACGCCAACTTATAAGGTGGAATTGTCCTGTATTTTGAACCAAGCCCTTGAGAAGAAACTCATTGACAAGACTGAATTGGCCTTTTTGTTACCTTCACACCCAGTCACTGCGGCCTTTTATTGTCTCCCCAAAGTTCATAAGGGGTATGAACCTCTAAAGGGGAGGCCGATAGTGTCTGGAAACAATTGTTTGACAGCCAATATCAGTACTTATGTTGATACCATCCTGCGTCCATTTGTTAACAGCTTGCCCTCACATGTAAGGGATACTATGGATGTGCTGGGACGCTTGGATGGTGTCCAATGTGACAGTGGTACCTATCTGGCCAGTTTGGATGTGGAGGCGCTCTACAGCTCAATCCCTCACGGATTGGGCTGTGGAGCGATCCTAACATTCCTTCAGCAGAGGGGTGAACAATATAGGGCCCATAATGCCTTTGTAATGGAATTGTTGAGTTTCATACTCACACACAATGTATTTTTGTTTGATGGCTCTATCTTCCACCAGCTCAGGGGGGTCGCAATGGGCAGTCCCTGTGCCCCGACTTTTGCGAACCTCTACCTGGGCTGGTGGGAGAGGGAGGTAGTGTTTTGTGAAGATATGGAGCGATTCACGGATGTTGTCCCCCTCTGGATCAGGTACATCGATGATGTGCTGATCCTGTGGGGGGGCGATAGTGAATTGTTCCGTGAATTTGTTGCGGTCCTCAACAACAACACCGTGGGACTTTTTTTCACCTCAGAAATGGATTTGAAGAACATTTCCTTCCTGGATCTGTCCATTTCATTGTCTGCTGATGGGCATATTAGTACCAACGTTTTCAGAAAGCCCACAGCTACCAATAACCTTTTGAAATGGGACAGTGCGCACCCTGTGGCCCTTAGGAGAGGAATCCCTAAGGGCCAATACTTGAGGGTTAGGAGGAATTGTTCTCATCTCAGTGATTTTAGGGTGGCTGCTAAAGATCTCCAGCAGAGGTTTCAGTGTCGTGGTTATCCTCAGCAGTGTCTAAAGCAGGCTTACCAGCACTCAATGAGTACTAACAGGGATCGGTTGTTGTCTCCGAAAAAGAGGGACAATAGTGAGAATATTGTGAGGATCATTGGGACTTTTGACGGCGCCCATGACGAGGTGCGCCATGTCCTTAACGAGCACTGGGACATTTTGAAATCCGATCCGGATATTGGTGGGATGATTTCAGCCAACCCTTCAGTCACTTATCGCCGCAACAATAATTTACGTAATATGTTGACACATAGTCTGTACATCAGCCCCCGTCCGCAGTCATGGCTGCGAAACCCACTTACAGGTACGTTTCCTTGTGGATCCTGTAAATTTTGTGGGTTCATTAAAAAATCCAAAAGCTTCACTAACAGCACTGCGGATAAAACGTTCTTCATTAAGTCTTTCCACAATTGCAAGTCAGTTGGTGTTGTGTATTTAATGACATGTATATGCAGCATCAAATATGTGGGTAAAACCATCAGAGAGCTAAGAAGACGGATTGGGGAGCATATTTTGGATATTACCAATCTCAAAGATACGCCAATTGCTCGTCATGTTCTTGACCTTCACAGGGGGGGATACATCTTCGGTCAAATTTCAAGTAATCGACTCTGTGAAGCCGTCACCAAGGGGCGGTGATTATGATCGCATATTGTTGCAAAAAGAGGCGAGATGGATTTTTTCTCTGAATACCATCAAACCATCCGGCCTCAATGATGCGATCTCATACGTCCCGTTCATCTAGTGACCAGGCTGATTTCTTTGTGTTACTGTACAATGCACTATGAGAAGTGGATTCATGTGTGTGATCATTGATACAAGTGGCTATACACATGAATCTATGTGTCTGTCCGTTTTTACATTGATACAAGTGGCTACACACATGAATCTATGTGTCTGTCCGTTTTTACACACTTCTCTTGGAGTGACTCTCCTTCACTGTATATTACAATAAAGATGTCCATGCTGCGATAAATATACAAAGCCGCTTTGTAAATTCCTTGCTTTGTTTATGTGGCGCTTGCTGCGCTTTCCCTGTGACTCACCTTGTTCCTCCACCCTTCAGCCTTTAGTTTGCCTTGTGCCGTGCCTCCTAGCCGGATTGGCTGATTGACGGAGGCGTGTCTAACAGGGCGGGGTTTCACCCTGTAAAGCTCGGTGTTCTGTGGGCCGCTTTGCGGCCATCACAGTGCCGGATTACATGCACACTAGCACGCAGCACCTCAGCCTAGAGGTTGCTAGCTCAGGCAGGATAGTGACTGTTTGTAAAGCTCCGTACCTCACACTAGAGGAAAACGGTGCTAGGCAGGGATCTCTATCACTGACTGTTTGTTTGTCCATTACCTCGGTTATTAAAACAACACTGAGGCTCTGGGCTCTAGTATTAACCTGGTGCACATAGCTCCTGATGAAATGCATTCCCAATGCATGGAAACGCAGCGTTGAGCTGTTGCAAATAATGGACATGTCAGGGCAACCATTGCTCCTTTAATCCACCTGGAGTGAATGCTATTGCTCTGCCATAGTCCAGCACCTGTGATTATTAGTGCAGTGAGAGTCTGCGCGCTGGCTCTCACTGTTTTGGAGTGGTGTTTGGTGAAATTCCCATACCAATACATCCCCTTGATACCTTTCACCCTGGGATACACATCTTGAACCCTGTGGTTGAATGAGCCCCTTATGCTAGTAGCTTGTGAGATTACACTGGCAATCCAGATGGTGGTGCTATTTGGTATGTATCAATGTTTTCACAATTGTTAAAGTCAGTTTTGCACATTATACTGACGGTTGATACCCCTTATTTCTTAATCAGACAATTAATAAAGACATTATTATTTTGTTTTAGCGCCTATCCCCATGTTATTTGCATTACTAAAATAAATGAACTTTTGCACGATATTCAAATTTTTTGAGTTTCACCTGTAGATTCTGTTTTAAGCCTATAGTATTGTGAGCTTGTCTTTGAATTAAAGAGAAATCTGATCCAGCACTATCCACTGACTGTGTCAGTTTCCCGAGTGCTAGAATCCCTTTTCATTTGGATTCCAACAATCATAGGTGAAGGGATATTTCCCTAACACAGCCAAATTAAATTTTTCATAATTTAGCTCATCACTAATTATAATATTATGATACAGCATCATGCCATTTTTGATAATTTTCCTGATACTGGATGCCCGTGTTAGGCTGGGTTCACATATGCGCTGTGAGTTCCGACGACCCCTATTTACTGTGATGGGATCCGGCAGAGATCTGGCCACCTTCCGTCATATACCGTATCCCGGTTTTTGGCCAGACAAAAAATGCTGCTTGTAGTATTTTTTATCGGGTCACTTTCTGGCATATATGCCGAAAACAGTGAGTCTGTTCCTCCGCTAGAATTCCCGGAGTTCACAGCATATATGTGAACGCGCCCTTACAGTGAAAAAGTACACTGTAGACAAATATTAAAAGAATAGTTTAAAAAATATTTGTGCAGCTCAACAAATAAAAATGTTAAGGTCATCCATCTAATCAGTAAAAAGTGTATTATGATTAAAAGGGTATTCCCCTGAACGATAGTTATCAGACATTTATCCTCTATCTTATGGGTGATCCATTTTTAACCAGTTCAAGACCACCAGACCATTAACCCCCCCCCCTTCCTGACCAGACTTTATTTTTATGTCATTTTTCTTTTTAGTATTTTTTTTGTTTTCATTTGTTATACCCTGGAAAATGTTAAAAAAGGAGAAAAATATGTTTTCTTATATTTTTTTTACCAGCACAAAATGCTACTAGAAGACTTTTGTAACGTATGTCTTCTTTCCATAATGGTCATTTTGGTATAAGGTATGTATGGGTTATGGTCACCATGAGAGACTTGAAGTTGTGGTAGCATTTTTTTTGTGCTTTTTTTTATTTTGTCTTTATTTTTTATTTTTTTATTTTATACTTTATCTGTGCATAAGGATATACAAAATCCTTTGGGGGCATTTAACCATTTTTTATTGCTGACTTCTCCTGAGAGCTTGAGGCCAGTGTATACAGTGATGGAGAAGGCACAGACAGTAAAAAACATCCCTGCCTTCTCCATTCTTTTTAATCGCGGAAGATCAAGGATCGGTTGTTTAAAGCCACGACTGAGCCGAGAATGGACATGCAACTTCTCAGCGTTGTAACGGACGTTCTGCAATCTTCAGCACCATCTCCCATTTAAAAGAATAAGAGGCAGAATTGGCGTGGCTGCTGGCCAAATTTTGACGTTGTGTCTGCGCCAAAATTCTGTCAGAAAAAACGCCATGTAGAAGGCCCCTAAGACCAAAAGTCCTTCAACCACTTAAAAACGGTGCTTGCTCTCCAATGCAGATCCTAAAAGAAGAGCAGTGAAGCTGACACTGGTTCAGGCTCCATCCCCTGGAGCAGTGACACTGCTGTCCTGTCATACTGGCACATTGAGGCAGGCAGCGGATGCTCTCCTGCTCTAAATTGACCTTTGTCTTTGCATCCACAGGAGGTAAAGACAGTTGAAAATTGTGCATGGAGCCCGCTGCCAAGGTGGTCTGGTGTATATGTTCTGTTTGCCCTATGAGTAAAGTGGCCCCGTGCATTGGAAAAATAAAAAAGTAATTGCACAAGTTAGACGTTCCCAACTATTTTCTTCCCAGGTCTGTCTAGCAATATTGATCTGGCACTGATCATAATGTACATAACATTTTTGTTTATTAAGATTATATTTTTTCAAACATTGGTCCAGATTTACTAATTTATCTGTGCCAAAAATCTGTCAAAAAAATGCGCGCAATTTGGCGCATCAAGGCTTTCTACACTTTTTACAATATGCTTAAAAAAGAGGTGAGGTGTAGAGTAATATTGGCAGAACTTCATGGGAAAGTGGGGGTCCTAAGATGTGCCATTTTGCTGTCTTTTGTGGCAGTATCTTACAAAAATGTCTGCGTTGTAAGTCATACAGATTCCAAATTCTCTGAACTGCATAGACTGCAGTTCAGAGATGAGGCTGCCTTTCACCTCAGTGGGATGGTCAATAGCCATAATCTTAGAATTTGGGGCTCAGAAAATCCACATGCCCCTATCAAGCACATGACGGACTCACCCACGTGCTCTCTGAATGCACAGGCGCAAAGTCTATGGTCCCCTTTTTTTGCTGAGGATACTGTCACTAGCAACTCCTACCTGAATGACCTGAGACAACGTATAACTGAAAAAGTAGAGTCTCTGTCAGAGGATATGCTGGCATGCATCTGGACAGAGCTGGACTACCGCCTACACATCTGCAGTGTCACCAGTGGAGCTCACAATGAACATTTGTAGTATAAAGATAAAACTTGTATAGAAAGTGTGTCTTTTCATGCTAATAAATTAGCATTATGTTATCTCAGTTATGAATATGAAGGCTATCATTTTGCACCATTCTTTTTTAATCACCTTTTATATTTAAGGAGGACCTGTCACCCCTCCTGTCTTGTCTATTTTAGTACCTACCTACATTACCCCTAATAACAATTCTGGAACAACTATTCTTATGTTGTGCTATTTCCTCTATTATTCCTGCTAGAAGTTTATGAATAAATAGCCAAAAGTCTGCAATAAAAGTCCATCTGGGTGTTACCAGTTGGGGGTGAGTCCCTCCATAGCCTGGCACTGGCAGTACTGTTTGGGTACTGATAGGGTACTGTCAGACTGTACAAGGGACACTCCCTTAACTGTTAACAACCAGTTGAACTTTTATTGCAGACTGTTGTTAATTTAGTCATAAATGATCTAAGGCTCCGCTACCCTGGATGACGCCTAGTATCGGCAAAACATGTTGGGGGAGCCTTGATTAATGATTTTAAAGAAGTCACTTCTCAGCTCTAGCAATACCGACTGTCAGTAACTCAATTAGGAACCCTGCGGTAAACAGCCAAGCTAGTAATTTTTACTAAGACCTAGCAGTCCACGGTCAGCGGGTGCGTGTCTAGACGCCTTGCGTTGAATGGCTGAGGCAGGAATCTGAATGAGATCTGCAACGTACGGCTAGTAAAAGTAGGTTGAAGCTCTCTGTAGTGAGCAGCCAAGGTAGGAATCTACATTGCCATAAGGAATTAACTACTGGCAGTAGCACAGTTAGGTGCTCTATGTGGAATAGCCAAAGTAGGAATCCACAGTACAACCCAGCAGAAAGACTACCATAAATTCCTTGTGATCAGGGGTGCACCTAGCCTTTCTGCTGCCTGAGGCAAAAACAGAAATGGCGCCCCCCCAATGCCTTTCTTAACCTAACCCCTTTGCCACCATGAAAGCGCTCATTGCCCATGGCCCTTCCGCTGCCCCCCTTTTGCCCCTATCTAGTGCTGCCTGAGGTGATCTCCTCACCTGGCCTCATTGGTGGTGCACCCCTGCTTGTGATTTAATAATGGAAGCAGGCAAAGTGCATTTGGATATCCATGTACAAGTTGGAATGGAAAACTAATATTTCAGGGTATTAAATCTCTTCTGCTGTGCAGCTAATGTTTGGGCAGATATTTCTGATAATATCTATTCTATAACTGAAATACATTTATTATTATTTAAAGGTGGTGTGTCATCTTGAGCATTGGTGGATTATCGGTAGGTGGTGGATCCAATTTCTATCTCTAGAACAGAGCCCGCATAGTGAAGAAGAGCAGACCATGCATGTCCTCCATTCATTTCTATGGGACTTCCGAATATAGCCAAGCGCACCGGCTATTCCGCTTTCTACTTTGTGGGGTCCGTTTTAGAGATAGCTGCGTGTCCCAGAGGATAGCATAATGTACCTCACACAGATAAAACTAAAGAATCTTCTAAAGAAACTGACACAACTGGACAGTTTTGCATTTAACTAAATGCAAAAAGGAATACTTAATCCCCAAGGGACTTTGCCTAAAGAATCCTATACTGCAAAATTACAATATTACAATATTTCTTATGCACAACACTTGTGCTACAGCATTTCTATAAGGCTGCGGAACCACCTTATCCATATCTTCTACAGCTCCATGAAAAAGATTCAAGTGGAGATACAAGCACTACAGAACAAACTTTCAGATAATTTGGTACTCAAAATGCAACAATATTATACAGCACTACAACTATGTTTAATAGATAACAAGAAAAAGAAACTCCACAGACTTCGACTTAAAGTGGGGCGCTATTCATGCACCAATCGAGTACAAGCCAAAGCTGACAGTATGATGCAGAACATCCTACAGGAACCCAGTAAAGTCAGCTGTGTTATTAACCTATCATTATACAAACCCACTAATGTGGAACTCAAGGTGCTCTCCAGAGGACTTACATTCTGTCCCACTAAACATCTTGACAAAGCAGAACTCTGTAGTGACATGGAGGTATATTTCAGGAGACTAACACTGAAAGAGCTCTTCCATGAGAAAAAGAATAGAGAAATTGTAAGCAGCCAAACACAATTGAGACTAATGAAGAAGAAACAATCTGACTGGACACCACCACCTGGCTGTGATACCGTTTTCGACCAGTACATTGACTCTTTTAGAAATGTGGTACAGTCTACAATACTGGACAAACATAAAAGCATGCAGTAATGGAGGGCAATTCAAACCTTAAAAAACAAGAGATCACAATAAAACCTGCAGACAAAGCTGGATCTATAGTCCCTTTGAACAATTTGGACTATGTAACAGAAGCACACCGATAACTTAGAGACACTCAATACTACATCAAAATGGATGAAGAACCAAATATTTGAGACAATTTAAAAAGGTCACCAGAGGTCTTCCTGCAAAATCCCCAAATCTTTTACACTTGGTGCCTAAGAATCCCAGGATCAAAGTATTTTACATGCTTCCCAAAATACATAAACCGGGCAATCCAGGGAGACTGATCATCTTAGGTGTGGGAACCATCACTGAGAATCTCAGGATAGGTAGAGGGCATTTTTAAATCTTTGGTTAAGAACACAACAAGCTATCTACAGGACACCAACGACTTTTTGAACAAACTGTCAACCATAGGTTCCCTCCCTAACGGCACCATCTTGGGGACTATGGATGTGCAGCCCTTATATTCCAATATCCCACACGGTGATGTATTAGCTGCCTGCCAAGTGTCCCTAGAAGTTAATGGGATTGTCTGAGTCTGTGCTGCAAAATCACAGACATATAGTGGCCAATATGGGGGAACTGCCCAAACACCAAACACTGTAGCGTGTTTATCATTGGGCGAGCAGTCCCACCGCATGTGAACCACTAAAATACCGTGGCAAGTATGGGGGAGCTGCTCAAACCCCAAACACTGTGGCGTGTTTCTCATTGGGGGAGCAGTCCCACCGCATGTGGACCGCAGCAAACGACCATCCCGAGCAATTATGCGTACAAAGGAGGACGCCCGCGCGGTCCACATGCACCACAACAGCATCCTACACAGACCGGAGCATTGTGTGGATGACAATACAATTATACAAATCACTGAAGAAAGTGCACCAAACGGATATACCACTGACTATACTAGCTGGTCATACAAGCAGATGTTAAAAGCTGAGACTTTTGCCAATATATTCCTGTCAGGAAGATATCGGAGCCCAACATGCACCACGTCACGGTTCTCAGCATGGCAAGGGGTCCTACCACTGCGCTAACTATGGTGTGAACACGGTCTGAAGGTGATGAAATCCAGCTCACAGCCAAGCTTCCA
The DNA here is from genome assembly GCF_014858855.1 of Bufo gargarizans. Classification (NCBI taxonomy): domain Eukaryota; kingdom Metazoa; phylum Chordata; class Amphibia; order Anura; family Bufonidae; genus Bufo; species Bufo gargarizans. Next base: position 301,855,870 of record NC_058082.1, on the reverse strand, counting down.
CACAACCGCATAGCAGGACAGCTAATGCAATGTGAACAAAGCAAGACCGTAAGCCACACCCATATCAGATCATGTGATGGAGGCTACCAGGTGCAAAAGAATGTTCAATTGCCAGATGAAGGCACATTCAATACTTATAGAACAAAATCACAGACATATAGTGGCCAATATGGGGGAACTGCCCAAACACCAAACACTGTAGCGTGTTTATCATTGGGCGAGCAGTCCCACCGCATGTGAACCACTAAAATACCGTGGCAAGTATGGGGGAGCTGCTCAAACCCCAAACACTGTGGCGTGTTTCTCATTGGGGGAGCAGTCCCACCGCATGTGGACCGCAGCAAACGACCATCCCGAGCAATTATGCGTACAAAGGAGGACGCCCGCGCGGTCCACATGCACCACAACAGCATCCTACACAGACCGGAGCATTGTGTGGATGACAATACAATTATACAAATCACTGAAGAAAGTGCACCAAACGGATATACCACTGACTATACTAGCTGGTCATACAAGCAGATGTTAAAAGCTGAGACTTTTGCCAATATATTCCTGTCAGGAAGATATCGGAGCCCAACATGCACCACGTCACGGTTCTCAGCATGGCAAGGGGTCCTACCACTGCGCTAACTATGGTGTGAACACGGTCTGAAGGTGATGAAATCCAGCTCACAGCCAAGCTTCCACACAACCGCATAGCAGGACAGCTAATGCAATGTGAACAAAGCAAGACCGTAAGCCACACCCATATCAGATCATGTGATGGAGGCTACCAGGTGCAAAAGAATGTTCAATTGCCAGATGAAGGCACATTCAATACTTATAGAACAAAATCACAGACATATAGTGGCCAATATGGGGGAACTGCCCAAACACCAAACACTGTAGCGTGTTTATCATTGGGCGAGCAGTCCCACCGCATGTGAACCACTAAAATACCGTGGCAAGTATGGGGGAGCTGCTCAAACCCCAAACACTGTGGCGTGTTTCTCATTGGGGGAGCAGTCCCACCGCATGTGGACCGCAGCAAACGACCATCCCGAGCAATTATGCGTACAAAGGAGGACGCCCGCGCGGTCCACATGCACCACAACAGCATCCTACACAGACCGGAGCATTGTGTGGATGACAATACAATTATACAAATCACTGAAGAAAGTGCACCAAACGGATATACCACTGACTATACTAGCTGGTCATACAAGCAGATGTTAAAAGCTGAGACTTTTGCCAATATATTCCTGTCAGGAAGATATCGGAGCCCAACATGCACCACGTCACGGTTCTCAGCATGGCAAGGGGTCCTACCACTGCGCTAACTATGGTGTGAACACGGTCTGAAGGTGATGAAATCCAGCTCACAGCCAAGCTTCCACACAACCGCATAGCAGGACAGCTAATGCAATGTGAACAAAGCAAGACCGTAAGCCACACCCATATCAGATCATGTGATGGAGGCTACCAGGTGCAAAAGAATGTTCAATTGCCAGATGAAGGCACATTCAATACTTATAGAACAAAATCACAGACATATAGTGGCCAATATGGGGGAACTGCCCAAACACCAAACACTGTAGCGTGTTTATCATTGGGCGAGCAGTCCCACCGCATGTGAACCACTAAAATACCGTGGCAAGTATGGGGGAGCTGCTCAAACCCCAAACACTGTGGCGTGTTTCTCATTGGGGGAGCAGTCCCACCGCATGTGGACCGCAGCAAACGACCATCCCGAGCAATTATGCGTACAAAGGAGGACGCCCGCGCGGTCCACATGCACCACAACAGCATCCTACACAGACCGGAGCATTGTGTGGATGACAATACAATTATACAAATCACTGAAGAAAGTGCACCAAACGGATATACCACTGACTATACTAGCTGGTCATACAAGCAGATGTTAAAAGCTGAGACTTTTGCCAATATATTCCTGTCAGGAAGATATCGGAGCCCAACATGCACCACGTCACGGTTCTCAGCATGGCAAGGGGTCCTACCACTGCGCTAACTATGGTGTGAACACGGTCTGAAGGTGATGAAATCCAGCTCACAGCCAAGCTTCCACACAACCGCATAGCAGGACAGCTAATGCAATGTGAACAAAGCAAGACCGTAAGCCACACCCATATCAGATCATGTGATGGAGGCTACCAGGTGCAAAAGAATGTTCAATTGCCAGATGAAGGCACATTCAATACTTATAGAACAAAATCACAGACATATAGTGGCCAATATGGGGGAACTGCCCAAACACCAAACACTGTAGCGTGTTTATCATTGGGCGAGCAGTCCCACCGCATGTGAACCACTAAAATACCGTGGCAAGTATGGGGGAGCTGCTCAAACCCCAAACACTGTGGCGTGTTTCTCATTGGGGGAGCAGTCCCACCGCATGTGGACCGCAGCAAACGACCATCCCGAGCAATTATGCGTACAAAGGAGGACGCCCGCGCGGTCCACATGCACCACAACAGCATCCTACACAGACCGGAGCATTGTGTGGATGACAATACAATTATACAAATCACTGAAGAAAGTGCACCAAACGGATATACCACTGACTATACTAGCTGGTCATACAAGCAGATGTTAAAAGCTGAGACTTTTGCCAATATATTCCTGTCAGGAAGATATCGGAGCCCAACATGCACCACGTCACGGTTCTCAGCATGGCAAGGGGTCCTACCACTGCGCTAACTATGGTGTGAACACGGTCTGAAGGTGATGAAATCCAGCTCACAGCCAAGCTTCCACACAACCGCATAGCAGGACAGCTAATGCAATGTGAACAAAGCAAGACCGTAAGCCACACCCATATCAGATCATGTGATGGAGGCTACCAGGTGCAAAAGAATGTTCAATTGCCAGATGAAGGCACATTCAATACTTATAGAACAAAATCACAGACATATAGTGGCCAATATGGGGGAACTGCCCAAACACCAAACACTGTAGCGTGTTTATCATTGGGCGAGCAGTCCCACCGCATGTGAACCACTAAAATACCGTGGCAAGTATGGGGGAGCTGCTCAAACCCCAAACACTGTGGCGTGTTTCTCATTGGGGGAGCAGTCCCACCGCATGTGGACCGCAGCAAACGACCATCCCGAGCAATTATGCGTACAAAGGAGGACGCCCGCGCGGTCCACATGCACCACAACAGCATCCTACACAGACCGGAGCATTGTGTGGATGACAATACAATTATACAAATCACTGAAGAAAGTGCACCAAACGGATATACCACTGACTATACTAGCTGGTCATACAAGCAGATGTTAAAAGCTGAGACTTTTGCCAATATATTCCTGTCAGGAAGATATCGGAGCCCAACATGCACCACGTCACGGTTCTCAGCATGGCAAGGGGTCCTACCACTGCGCTAACTATGGTGTGAACACGGTCTGAAGGTGATGAAATCCAGCTCACAGCCAAGCTTCCACACAACCGCATAGCAGGACAGCTAATGCAATGTGAACAAAGCAAGACCGTAAGCCACACCCATATCAGGTCATGTGATGGAGGCTACCAGGTGCAAAAGAATGTTCAATTGCCAGATGAAGGCACATTCAATACTTATAGAACAAAATCACAGACATATAGTGGCCAATATGGGGGAACTGCCCAAACACCAAACACTGTAGCGTGTTTATCATTGGGCGAGCAGTCCCACCGCATGTGAACCACTAAAATACCGTGGCAAGTATGGGGGAGCTGCTCAAACCCCAAACACTGTGGCGTGTTTCTCATTGGGGGAGCAGTCCCACCGCATGTGGACCGCAGCAAACGACCATCCCGAGCAATTATGCGTACAAAGGAGGACGCCCGCGCGGTCCACATGCACCACAACAGCATCCTACACAGACCGGAGCATTGTGTGGATGACAATACAATTATACAAATCACTGAAGAAAGTGCACCAAACGGATATACCACTGACTATACTAGCTGGTCATACAAGCAGATGTTAAAAGCTGAGACTTTTGCCAATATATTCCTGTCAGGAAGATATCGGAGCCCAACATGCACCACGTCACGGTTCTCAGCATGGCAAGGGGTCCTACCACTGCGCTAACTATGGTGTGAACACGGTCTGAAGGTGATGAAATCCAGCTCACAGCCAAGCTTCCACACAACCGCATAGCAGGACAGCTAATGCAATGTGAACAAAGCAAGACCGTAAGCCACACCCATATCAGATCATGTGATGGAGGCTACCAGGTGCAAAAGAATGTTCAATTGCCAGATGAAGGCACATTCAATACTTATAGAACAAAATCACAGACATATAGTGGCCAATATGGGGGAACTGCCCAAACACCAAACACTGTAGCGTGTTTATCATTGGGCGAGCAGTCCCACCGCATGTGAACCACTAAAATACCGTGGCAAGTATGGGGGAGCTGCTCAAACCCCAAACACTGTGGCGTGTTTCTCATTGGGGGAGCAGTCCCACCACATGTGGACCGCAGCAAACGACCATCCCGAGCAATTATGCGTACAAAGGAGGACGCCCGCGCGGTCCACATGCACCACAACAGCATCCTACACAGACCGGAGCATTGTGTGGATGACAATACAATTATACAAATCACTGAAGAAAGTGCACCAAACGGATATACCACTGACTATACTAGCTGGTCATACAAGCAGATGTTAAAAGCTGAGACTTTTGCCAATATATTCCTGTCAGGAAGATATCGGAGCCCAACATGCACCACGTCACGGTTCTCAGCATGGCAAGGGGTCCTACCACTGCGCTAACTATGGTGTGAACACGGTCTGAAGGTGATGAAATCCAGCTCACAGCCAAGCTTCCACACAACCGCATAGCAGGACAGCTAATGCAATGTGAACAAAGCAAGACCGTAAGCCACACCCATATCAGGTCATGTGATGGAGGCTACCAGGTGCAAAAGAATGTTCAATTGCCAGATGAAGGCACATTCAATACTTATAGAACAAAATCACAGACATATAGTGGCCAATATGGGGGAACTGCCCAAACACCAAACACTGTAGCGTGTTTATCATTGGGCGAGCAGTCCCACCGCATGTGAACCACTAAAATACCGTGGCAAGTATGGGGGAGCTGCTCAAACCCCAAACACTGTGGCGTGTTTCTCATTGGGGGAGCAGTCCCACCGCATGTGGACCGCAGCAAACGACCATCCCGAGCAATTATGCGTACAAAGGAGGACGCCCGCGCGGTCCACATGCACCACAACAGCATCCTACACAGACCGGAGCATTGTGTGGATGACAATACAATTATACAAATCACTGAAGAAAGTGCACCAAACGGATATACCACTGACTATACTAGCTGGTCATACAAGCAGATGTTAAAAGCTGAGACTTTTGCCAATATATTCCTGTCAGGAAGATATCGGAGCCCAACATGCACCACGTCACGGTTCTCAGCATGGCAAGGGGTCCTACCACTGCGCTAACTATGGTGTGAACACGGTCTGAAGGTGATGAAATCCAGCTCACAGCCAAGCTTCCACACAACCGCATAGCAGGACAGCTAATGCAATGTGAACAAAGCAAGACCGTAAGCCACACCCATATCAGATCATGTGATGGAGGCTACCAGGTGCAAAAGAATGTTCAATTGCCAGATGAAGGCACATTCAATACTTATAGAACAAAATCACAGACATATAGTGGCCAATATGGGGGAACTGCCCAAACACCAAACACTGTAGCGTGTTTATCATTGGGCGAGCAGTCCCACCGCATGTGAACCACTAAAATACCGTGGCAAGTATGGGGGAGCTGCTCAAACCCCAAACACTGTGGCGTGTTTCTCATTGGGGGAGCAGTCCCACCGCATGTGGACCGCAGCAAACGACCATCCCGAGCAATTATGCGTACAAAGGAGGACGCCCGCGCGGTCCACATGCACCACAACAGCATCCTACACAGACCGGAGCATTGTGTGGATGACAATACAATTATACAAATCACTGAAGAAAGTGCACCAAACGGATATACCACTGACTATACTAGCTGGTCATACAAGCAGATGTTAAAAGCTGAGACTTTTGCCAATATATTCCTGTCAGGAAGATATCGGAGCCCAACATGCACCACGTCACGGTTCTCAGCATGGCAAGGGGTCCTACCACTGCGCTAACTATGGTGTGAACACGGTCTGAAGGTGATGAAATCCAGCTCACAGCCAAGCTTCCACACAACCGCATAGCAGGACAGCTAATGCAATGTGAACAAAGCAAGACCGTAAGCCACACCCATATCAGATCATGTGATGGAGGCTACCAGGTGCAAAAGAATGTTCAATTGCCAGATGAAGGCACATTCAATACTTATAGAACAAAATCACAGACATATAGTGGCCAATATGGGGGAACTGCCCAAACACCAAACACTGTAGCGTGTTTATCATTGGGCGAGCAGTCCCACCGCATGTGAACCACTAAAATACCGTGGCAAGTATGGGGGAGCTGCTCAAACCCCAAACACTGTGGCGTGTTTCTCATTGGGGGAGCAGTCCCACCACATGTGGACCGCAGCAAACGACCATCCCGAGCAATTATGCGTACAAAGGAGGACGCCCGCGCGGTCCACATGCACCACAACAGCATCCTACACAGACCGGAGCATTGTGTGGATGACAATACAATTATACAAATCACTGAAGAAAGTGCACCAAACGGATATACCACTGACTATACTAGCTGGTCATACAAGCAGATGTTAAAAGCTGAGACTTTTGCCAATATATTCCTGTCAGGAAGATATCGGAGCCCAACATGCACCACGTCACGGTTCTCAGCATGGCAAGGGGTCCTACCACTGCGCTAACTATGGTGTGAACACGGTCTGAAGGTGATGAAATCCAGCTCACAGCCAAGCTTCCACACAACCGCATAGCAGGACAGCTAATGCAATGTGAACAAAGCAAGACCGTAAGCCACACCCATATCAGGTCATGTGATGGAGGCTACCAGGTGCAAAAGAATGTTCAATTGCCAGATGAAGGCACATTCAATACTTATAGAACAAAATCACAGACATATAGTGGCCAATATGGGGGAACTGCCCAAACACCAAACACTGTAGCGTGTTTATCATTGGGCGAGCAGTCCCACCGCATGTGAACCACTAAAATACCGTGGCAAGTATGGGGGAGCTGCTCAAACCCCAAACACTGTGGCGTGTTTCTCATTGGGGGAGCAGTCCCACCGCATGTGGACCGCAGCAAACGACCATCCCGAGCAATTATGCGTACAAAGGAGGACGCCCGCGCGGTCCACATGCACCACAACAGCATCCTACACAGACCGGAGCATTGTGTGGATGACAATACAATTATACAAATCACTGAAGAAAGTGCACCAAACGGATATACCACTGACTATACTAGCTGGTCATACAAGCAGATGTTAAAAGCTGAGACTTTTGCCAATATATTCCTGTCAGGAAGATATCGGAGCCCAACATGCACCACGTCACGGTTCTCAGCATGGCAAGGGGTCCTACCACTGCGCTAACTATGGTGTGAACACGGTCTGAAGGTGATGAAATCCAGCTCACAGCCAAGCTTCCACACAACCGCATAGCAGGACAGCTAATGCAATGTGAACAAAGCAAGACTGTAAGCCACACCCATATCAGATCATGTGATGGAGGTTACCAGGTGCAAAAGAATGTTCAATTGCCAGATGAAGGCACATTCAATACTTATAGAACAAAATCACAGACATATAGTGGCCAATATGGGGAAACTGCCCAAACACCAAACACTGTAGCGTGTTTATCATTGGGCGAGCAGTCCCACCGCATGTGAACCACTAAAATACCGTGGCAAGTATGGGGGAGCTGCTCAAACCCCAAACACTGTGGCGTGTTTCTCATTGGGGGAGCAGTCCCACCGCATGTGGACCGCAGCAAACGACCATCCCGAGCAATTATGCGTACAAAGGAGGACGCCCGCGCGGTCCACATGCACCACAACAGCATCCTACACAGACCGGAGCATTGTGTGGATGACAATACAATTATACAAATCACTGAAGAAAGTGCACCAAACGGATATACCACTGACTATACTAGCTGGTCATACAAGCAGATGTTAAAAGCTGAGACTTTTGCCAATATATTCCTGTGAGTCTGTGCTGCAACTCACTAAATTCATCCTCACCCACAATTACTGTGTATTTCTCTTTTGGCAAAGAATTGTATCTACAATGCACTGGAACCACCGTGGGAAGCAAAATGGCACCACAATATGCAAACCTTTTCATGGCAAACCTACAAAGCAATTTCTTGTTATCTTGCTTCATTAAACCCTTGGCCTACTTCTGTTTCATTGATATACAACCCACAACGAGAGGTGCTGAAGAAAACTACAAAAAAATATATACATCATGTCCTACATAAGGATGGCCAGCTAAAAACTATTCTCCCACAAACAGCCTTTGCTATGTTACTGACAACCTCTAAATCTGAGAAATGTTCTGATCAGAAGTTCATTGCAATGTACTACACAGAAAGGAACCCATATCTTCAATGTAAGAAAATACTAAACCTATTCCCATGTAATGATGACAGACAAGATCCAGATTCCCAACATAAAGCAGGACTATAAGATTCCTGGGACATTGTCGTGTTCTATATCCAATGTTGTGTATCTGATGCTCTAAATGTCCTGTATATGGGAGAAACTGGACAGAAACTTAAAGCAAGGTCCATGAGGTCCATCACCATACAATTTAGGAGAAAGGGACAGTCTAATTGAAAACTGGACTGAATTTGTCCCAAGGATTTATGGCACACTACAAGATCTACAAAATCTACATCAGAGATAGTGGGGGCACCAGGTCTGGGTGCTAACATCAATTTAGAGACCAACTTTCACATCACTTATCTCTAAGCAAATTAAGGATTCATTCTAGCTTTTTTTGTGATAATCTGTTGTTTTTCAAATGTCCATTTATTACACCATGTCTCTGTTCTTTGTGAATATAAATATTGCTGTTTCTTCTGACTGTGATATTATCCCTAAGGAAGGGACAAGAGTTGTCTCAAAAGCTCTCTGTGTAACATCATTGCTTCTATTTTTGTTAGCCATTAAAAGGTATCATACCTGTAAGACTCTGATTTTGTTTCTCTTAATGAGAACAATAAACCTAATGGAACTAATAATAGAGGAATGGCCTAACATACAGTTATATCAAAACATGCCCCATTTTTATTACTTGGGGAATGAAAGTAGTTACTATAACAGACATGAAAGACTTTTTTTATGGGCAATTAACCAGTGGTCTGGAAATTCTGTTAATCCAGCATTCAACAAAAACAGTCCCATGATAGTAGGAAAGTTCCTGATTGTCTAGCACCATTAAATACGTTTTTTCTCTAGTCCGTTACCCATTTAGCATAATCTCCTTCTATGGTATAGATGTGTTTATTAGATAGTATTGTATGACAGCGGTCGGTATTTCTTCAGTGCGGACAGGACATTGATATGACACTCTGAGATCTCCTAGGACTCATATTTATTCTTTCATTATTATTTATTTTATTTTATTCTCCCCTCTCCCTCTCTTTTTTAAGATCTTTAACAAAATGACAGTTATAGTAAATAATGTCAGAATGACATTGACACATACAGCCTGTTTAAAACACACTGAGCCATCACATTTGTTATGCTTTTTTTACATTTAAATTAAAAACCATTCCATAAAATGTCCCTTATTAGGGGCAGGTACCTGACGGTGTTTATACACACCTGGTAGTATCAGAAAAAGAAGTGGCTTGTTTTGAAATTCTCCCTTTTTGGGAGCAGCAGTGCAGAGTGGAACCTTACGGACAAGTCAGGAGATGTTCAGCCATTTAGGGTAGTAGTAGTAATAGCACCAGGGGGAGTAGCAGCTGCAGCAGCAGCAGTTGCAGTTTAGTATGGAACACAATGAACAGGCAGAGAGTAGCAGTTGCATCTGGCTGGCGATAAATAGCCACTGTCAGCAATGGCAGATCTGTTCATTGTCATCTGCCGGATATGTGTGGAAATCCTCATGGATCCATGTGCCTGATTCATTTTGACAAAAGTCATGTATTGGACACTGCACAGGACAGTTTTTCCTATTGGCTGTGATGATGCCACCTGCCATGCTGAAAATACTCTTTGACAGTAAGCTGGAGGCTGGACAAGACAGTACAGACATAGCAAAGTGGGGAAGTTCCAGCCACTTTTTTAATCTGCCTCCCAGAAGTCTGTGGCATCAGGGAACAGGATATATACCAGAGAAAGGGCACAGTCATTATGAAAATGAGAGTTTTTATGGACAGTTGGCCAGAAGTAGTAAATACTATAGAACAGATTTAAATTTGGGTGAAGACGTGGAACTGCATGACTTTCTAAAAAACTAGACAATTTTTACAGACATCTGGGCAGAAGTTCTCCTGCCATAGAGCAAGCAAATTGAAATTTGAGTGAAGGTGCAGAACTGGACAACAATTCCAAAACAAATTAATTTTTAGCTGGCCAGAAGTACTACTGCCATAGGGCAGAATTAAAATTAGGGTGAAGGACCTGAACTGTGCAACATTTGCAAAATGAGACGGATAGCTGGCCATAAGTTACATTTGAGTGAAGGAGTGGAACTACGCGACATTTGAAAAGCGACACAATTTTAATGGACAGCTGGCCAGAAATACTACTGCCTACTGAATTACATTTGGGTGAAGGCTTGGAACTGCACAACATTTCCAAAGCAAGATAATTTTTACACACAGCTGACCAGAAGTAGTAACACTATAGAAAATAATTACATTTGAGTGAAAGCACAGAACTGAATGACATTTGGAAAATGGGACAATTTTTATGGACAGTTGGCCAGAATACTAATGTTTTCTCATGACCACACGCACACATTTGATGTCTCATGATGAAACAGAGGATAAGGATGGGGAGAAGTCTGAGCGGGACAAGAAGTAGATGCTGTTGATGTTCACAAGTACACTTTACTGCTTGGGGATGCTGTCTGGCTGCCACAGGGAAGAATGGGAGACGGAAGACAGTCTTGTTCCGAATGCTGGTAAGTTCTATTTTCCCACTGAATCCGATGATGATGCCATGATGCAATAGAGCCCTGGTACCTATGGCCTATTTTTACCCTGCAGTCAGCAGTGGTTTTGTGGAGAAAAACTGCCATACTGGAGATCTTGCACAGATCTAGAAGTAGCAGAGCTTCACCTAGGGCTGGTACATTTTGAGCCTACACCAATTATATCAGCTGCATCACCAGTTCCCAAGCTGACCAAAATAGAAGCAGATCTGGCACTGGCAGTTTGTTGGATGTTTTGGCCATATGTTGCCTCTGCTCTTTATTGCTTTCATGGTCACTACCCTTCACATCTGATGTCACCTTCTCCTCAGCACCTTAATCCTGCTCCCATGTCCTATCCAACACACAATCATCATCATTGTCCTCACCGTCCTCGTCTCTTTTATCAGACTATGATATGTCATTGTGGGCTCCTTAGCCTCTCTCTCAATTCCCCCCTCTGTGCTGCTGTCAGCATGGCTACAACTGTCCCCACTGCTATCACCATGACTAGAAGTGCCACTACTACTACCACCACCACCAACACAGCTATGCATTGGGTCCCCAGCCTTTGCCTTAACCTCCTCCTCATGGCAGTCCAAATTTTGATGCTTACACTGCTCACACAAGTCATCAACAGGAAGACTATCTTCAATAACCTCTATAGCACATGGGGTGTGGTTGCCACTTCTTATCAAGAAAAGGTTCTCCTTGGGAGGGGGCAGTGAAGACAGAGATGATGCCAGTTTGAAAGGCTTTTCTGAGGCTGCAAGGAAGAGAAGTAGAAGAAATATGCTCACCCCTGGCTCAAAGGCAGACTTAGGGGTGACATCTTGTTGTGACAATGCCATCCATCTGTGTCCTCAATAATAATCTGTCACCTACTGAAAGCAAGAGAAAATGGTGGCCTGTTGCTACTGCTAATAGCCAGACAGTTAGTGCCTATTTTGCTGCTACTGCTGTTCACATTGTCACAGCCATCCATGTTCCATCCACGTTGTAGATGACATGGCACGGGTCTTTCATGTTTCCTCTCTCCATTTACCTGACCTTTTCTTTATTAGACCTATTTAAACAATGACAAATCACAGGATTGTTTTTTTGGGGTAATTAAGACAAAGGTGCAATAAATGTCCCCTTCTACGAGCACACTGCACACTGGTATTGACAATTTATAATAGTATATTGATGCATCAAAATGCATTGCAAATGTATTAATATTGTGCTTCTGTGTTTAAGGGGATTATCTGAGTTATTTCAATATTTATCCTATGCTGACAAATGCTGCAAAAAAAAGTTATCCTATACTTACCTGTTTCTGCCCTGCTGCTCTCTGCGCCACAGCTCAAATCCTCCTTCTGGTGTTTGTATACAAGGCTGCAGCGGTGATATTAAGTTATATTGCATGTGACCACTGCAGCCAATCACTGTCTTCAGCAGTCTTGTGCCATATAAAGCTGAGGCCAGTGATTAGATGCAGTGGTCACATGCCATATACCTCTATATAACTAGTGCAGTCTCATCAACAAAGTACAGAAGGAGGACTGGAACTGCAGCACTGGTAACAGCAGGAGATAAACAAGTATAGTATGGTTATTTATTTTATAGCATTTACTAACATCGGACAAATTTTATCAGAACTTGGAACAACCTCGTTAAGGGCAGCATAATTTGGGAATGTCTTCACATGCCCAAGCAGCAAAAAAGATATATGGCTGTTTGGCTAATGGAGCTTAGAATGGACTCCACCTCCTCCCACTTGTCTCACCAGTGATTGATCACTGCTATGAATACAAACTGATACACAGCAGCGCATCATCACAGTTGAAAGGGGCAGGAAGAGGTGAGAGTGATATCCTGGCCCTGGGGTGGCATCATTACTGCAGAACAGTATCACTCTCAGTCCCGACCAATCCCTCAGCAGATTTAAAATACCTCACCTGTGAAATCACACACATCAAAATCGTTGATACTGGCCAGTGTCAGTCACTGATTATGGCATCATCACAAGCGACCCACATGATCAGATCTCATAAGGATCACATGAGTCACCGGCAATATAGAGACGCCGAAATAGAGAAGCATATGCGTGCAACAGAACAGGGCCAAATTGCCCTCTCTATATATATTTCCTTTTCTGCAGTGATGATGCCACCTCTGGGCGAAGGCGTGCCGAAACACACATTGGGGTAGGGGCCAGCCCTCTTTGTGCAGCATACTATGATTTCTATTTATTTTTTTGTTGCTTTGTAAAATTAGTTTTTTAAATGCACTTGCACTTTATTGTCACCTGTATTACTTTGTGAAGGTTACTTTATACTGTACATTGGTATTTTACTGAGCCCTGTATGTCTCCAGTCCTCACCAGTAATGCTGCTCCTGTTCCTGCATTGTTTTTAAATAATTTTAATCACGTGACATAAGAAAATTGTTAGTAATTAATACTTTTGTGTGCAGACTGGTTTTGTCTCTATAGGTTTTGTAGTTTATTGTGCAGCCAAAGGCACTCCAGTTATATTTTGTAATATTATGCCCCTTATATATAATATAAACTGTTTAAAGGGAACCTTTGTGGATATTTGATTATAATCTAACTAATTATATACAATCATTAACTACTAAAAAGTACCTTAGATGTATTCACTTACTGGTGTGACAGATGGTTACCTCATAATATACACACAAAGATGCTGCATGCCGCATGCTAATGAGCTGATTTGAGTCCAGCGTGATGTCATTGAGTCCAGCGTATATTTAATTCAGAGCTATAGCCACTTCCCTGCCCATCTTCTGCTGATTCATATGGAAAAAAACTGTCATTCAGCAGCAGGTAGGCAGGGAGAGTCAGGAGCTCATGAATATTTAGGACTCATCATTATCAGCTGGAGCTTTTCAATATAAGATGTTGGCAGATTGACTGGGTCAATTAAAGAAAGTGACCCAGCATTTTGCTAAGAGAATATCTATTTATGTTGCCCTTAGTTAGGACACCATAAAACTGGTGACAGGTTCCCTTTAAGCATATTAAGTATTTGACACATTCATTTGTGATTTTCCTATATTGGTTGTTATATTGTTGTTGATTCCTTATAAATAGAGAACTACACTCATCGACATTAAAATTGTAACATCAAGAAGGAAAAGTCATGAAATTATGGAAATAACAGGATCAATAGATATGCTAATGTCATGCAAATTATGAGCATGGAAACAAAATATTCAAAACATCTTGATTTCCTTAGTATCGAGTATGAGAGCCATACATGAACTTACATGCCTTGGCATGCTATCAATCAAGTATTTTGCGGATCTGTGATTTGCAGACTGCAAAACGGTTATGGTCGTTTCTTATACCACTAATAATAATATCATAGATACCTATTGGTAAAATGTATGTGTTATACATCACTGGTGGCCATATAGACTGTAAAAGATGCTTTAGTATCATGACATTCAGAAGAATTCTGCTCTAGTTAAAAAAAAATATAATCCCACACACATTATCACCCCTTACAAAATTTCTGAAGTATGTCAGTTTCCATGTAGACTGACTATTTCCCCAGGGTCTTCTACTGGGGGCGGTAAATTCCTGATATGGTGTACATTAAGCAGCTAAAGCTTGTCCACATTCAGAAAATAATGTCTTTTTCTATTATGTATTATTCAGTACTATTCTGTACTATTCATCCTTGATTTGTTCATATGCAATATGCATATATTAAGAAAGCAACAATATAACAAAAGTTAAAAATAAAAGGCAATTCGTACAATTATAAAATTATTTTTACAAATAGTGAAATAATAGATGATAATGGTTGATGATACCCTAATATGAATCAGAGAACATAACAGATTGTTAATAGAGATGAGTACCGTATTTTTCACCCCATAAGACGCACTTTGCCCCCCCAAAAATGGGGGGAAATGCCCCTGCGTCTTATGGGGCGAATGCTGACATTTTTACATCGCAGGCTGAGATGTATGAGCGAGCGGGGAGAGACTGAGAGGAGGAGCTGGGGGGAGGCAATTGCGGCGGGGCCGGTGCAGTCACTGTACTCTGGCCCCGCTGCTCCAGTGCTGCACTTATACAAATATAAAATGTCTCATTCAATTAAAATGGATTAAACATGCCCCCCCCCACTTTTAATATTACGGTACACCCTAACAGCTTCTGTAGAATGCAGGCAGGCAGGCCGGGCGGGCGGCACCTTAACTCCCTGATGTCACGTGCCTGTGCCGCCTACTTTATTAATTAAGCAGGCGGCGCAGGCACGTGATGTCAGTGAGTGACGTTCCGGCCGCCCGGCCTGCCTGCCTGCGTTGTACAGAAGCTGTTAGGGTGTACGGTAATATTAGGAGTGAGGGGGCATGTTTAATCACTTTTAATTGAATGAGACATTTTATATTTGTATACTGCAGCACTGGAGCAGTGTGGGGGGAGGGGGGGGGAGGGAAATCTGTGGATGACAGTTTTATGGGGGACATCTGTGGATAGCACTATTAAGGGGTGGGGGTCTGTGGATGGCACTGTTATGGGGTGGGGGGTCTGTGGATGGCACATATATAACAGTGCCATCCACAGATCCCCCATAACAGTGCCATCCACAGATCCCCCATAACTGTGCCATCCACAGATCCCCCATAACAGTGCCATCCACAGATCCCCCATAACAGTGCCATCCACAGATCCCCCATAACAGTGCCATCCACAGATCCCCCATAACAGTGCCATCCACAGATCCCCCATAACAATGTCAGCCACAGATTCCCCCCCCTGCAGCAGTATCCTTCACAGATCCCCCCCATAACAGTGTCCATCACAGATCCCCCATAACAGTGCGTCATCCACAGATCCCCCATAACAGTGCGTCATCCACAGATCCCCCATAACAGTGCGTCATCCACAGATCCCCCATAACAGTGCCATCCCCAGATCCCCCCCATAACAGTGTCCTTCACAGATCCCCCCGTAACAGTGTCCTTCACAGATTCTTATTTTCCTCCCCAAAAACCTAGGTGCGTCTTATGGGCTGGTGCGTCTTATAGGGCGAAAAATACGGTAAATTGATTCTAAACGCATCAAATTGTTACAAATTTCCACAAAAATTCGGATTCTGGTGAATCAGAAACATTTTGGGATTTCTTTCAGATGAATAGTTCAAAATGATGGCCATCATTTTACAGATCAGAAGACATAGAAGGATGCATCTGACATGAAAAAGGGATAATTTTGGATCATTTTGTATTTAAAAAGAATCTGATAATGCAGTGTGTTTTTAAGCAAGTTGTTTGTTACCATTTACCCATAGCTAGCTATTTATGTCACTGTTATTCTGACATTACTTTTGTCACGGCGGAGCTCCATGTCCTGCTATCTGGGGCGGGTACAGGTACCGAATCACTCACCTAGCTTTTGCCCAGTGGCCGGGCCTCACTGACCCTTCCCTGTTCTCCAGCAGCTGGGCTGGCCACTAGAGTTCAGTGTCTTCCACTGGAGGCCGCAGACTGTCTGGCGCACATGTGCATGCTCTCTGATACTTATAGGGTCAGTGCAAAATTACACCAATCTTCTCCAGCCAATGGCTGAACACCTGTGGGTGAGGGAGAGGTGCCTGAGAAATAAGTTCCTCTAGCTTGTTAGACTCTGCAAAAGAGCTGTAAAATATTTGTCTGCCAGTGTACTGACTTCTGCCTGATTTCCGAATTCTGACCCGCTGCCACCTGACCCAATCTGTGCCTGTTAACCATACTGACCCTGACCCATCTGCCCTGTTCTTTGGACTGTTTCCTGAATACAAGTATTGCCTGATGCCTTGGTTCTTCACACTGGTATCTCTGGACCCGTGGGTCAGCAGCCAACCACACCAAAACTATTCCAAGAGGTAGCAAACTGGTTGCTCCCCTGCAACAAAAAACAGAAGATACGTGTATAGGGGTTAAAGGGTGAAAACGATGGGGACTGCCAGGATAATACCCTTAGCACTAGCCCAAAGTTAAGCCGGTTGGTTGGCAGAGAGTGCCTACACCCACTGCCTGTAACAACTCGAAAGGGGTTAGATATAGTACTAGAAGATCCTAGAGTGTCAACCACAACTTTTCAAGGCAACTTTTTGAGTCAATTTATTCAGACCCAAATTAAATCTGACAAATGGTAAGTGTGACTTGGACCCAATCAAGGCTTGGGAGTTGTAGTTTCTTAACAACTGGAGGGCCAAGCTTGGGCATCCCTGCTCTAGTTAATAGGTGATAGTCCTAGAAAGGAGACTCCTCTCTATTAACTCTCTAAAAGGGTATTTGATCATTCATTGGTTACCTTATAATTAAACAGCAGATTAGCTTCAGTCTTCAGCTGTTAGGTCTGTGCAAGAAAAGGTAAGGGAATCTTTTGGAAATACCTGGATTGCTTCATTTATTACTAATAAAATATGGTTTGTTAGCTGTCACAATTATGGATAAACACAATCTAAGTTACTAATAACACAAACTGTTCTACCATTTATGTCTTTAATTGAACTGACCACAACTGAGTAAATATCCACAGTGCAGGGAGAAAAAGTAAGAGAATCCTTAAATTTAATAAACTGTAGATCCATTTTAGCAGCAACCACCTCCATCAAATGTTTCTTGGACCATTTCACCCTGCAAATGTGTTTCATCAATATTTCTTGGATGCCTTGCATGCACGGCTCTCTTCATGGAATGCCACAGCATCTCGGTAGGATTAAGGTCAGGACTCACTTGCTCACTCCAAAACACAAACTGTCTTGTTTTTCCACCATTCTTTAGTTGATTTACTTGTGTACTTTAGGTCATTGTCTTGTTGCATCACCCAGCTATTGATGTCATGGACTTGGACTGTTGCCTTTATATTATTGTGTAAAATAGTTTGATACACCTTAGAATTCACTGTTCCCTTAATTAATGGGATTAATTCCAGGCCCTGAATCAGCAAGGCATCTCCAAGCCATGATTTTCCCTCCCCAATGCTTCACAGTTGGGATGAGGATATATAGTGCTGGTAAGCAATGTTCTTTTTCCTCAAAACAGTGTCATGGAAGGACACCAAAACAGGAAGACACTGCTGTCCATAAAAAACAAAAAACAAACATTATGACCTGGCCCAAGTTTGCCTGAGACCACCTAGATGTTCCACAGTGGTTCTGGGAAAATCTTATATACTGTATGTTGTTCTATAAATGTTATATGGGTAGATACGGAAAAAGTGGGACATTTTAGTGCAAATGCACAGCACTATGTTTGGAGGAACACTGCACATGAATGCCAAAACCTTGTGTCCACGATGGAGGGAGCATAATGGTTTGAGGCTGCTTTGCTGTCTCAGGATCTGGATACTTAAAGGTAATTTACTAACCAGAAATACTACTATATTAGGCGTAGTTCTGGCACAGATTGAGGTGCAAAGGTCCTTTACGCTGCAATTTGCGACTTTGCCAAGCCCACGGCAGAAAAGGGGGGTGGCATGAGTGTCTAATTTTCCATTTTCTATGCCTGGTTTAGGCGTTGTAAATGGTCCAAATGTAAGATAGCTAGGAAGCTGTCTTACATTTAGAAGCTGCGGTGGGTCCGCCAAAGTTATGTAGAGTCTATAGAGGATATTAAGATAGGCGTGTAAAACTCCGGTCTTAATAAATTACCCCCTTTGTGATCAATGAGGTGTAAAAACATTTTACAGGAGAATGTAAAGACAGCAGCCCATGACCTCAACTGAAAGAAAATCAACTATAGAATAGTTGAAAAAAAGATTTATGTCTTGGAATTGCCAAGTCAGAGCCCTCAGAGGGCTGTGTATGTAAGGCATGCAGGAGATACTGATAAACTTAAACACATTTTCAATGAGGAATGGTCCATAATTCCTTCTTCACATTGTACAATTCTTATTTGCTGCTACAAGAAATGTTTTGGGGAGGTGAGTACTGCTAAAGGGGATCAACAGGTTATTATGGGAGTTTTCCCATTCAAGAATACTTCTCTTCTATCCATAGGATATCTGATGTCAAGGAGATATGTTGTCTTAATAAGACAACCCCTTTGAATTTAATGTTTCACTTACTTTTCTCCCTGCATTATAAATGTTTACTCAGTCTGCTTAAAAGGGTATTCCCATCTCAGACAATGGGGGCATATCGCTAGTATATGCTCCCAATGTCTGATATGTGCAGGTCCCACACCTATCTCATAAACTGAGCCAGCAAAGTGAAGGAGGGCACTGTGCAGTACATGCACGGCCATCTTCCATTCCTTTTTATGAGGGGAGTGTCTATATAACTAGCTGGGTGGGAGGAACTATAAAATAGCTGGGTGCTATTAGAGGCAGTGATAGGGGAGTGTCTATGTAACTTGCTGGTGGGAGGAGCTATAAACTAGCTGGGAGTTGGTCAGTGATAGGGGAGTGTCTATGTAACTAGCTTGTTGGGAGGAGCTATAAACTAGCTGGGAGTTGGGCAGTGATAGGGGAGAGTCTATGTAACTTGCTGGTGGGAGGAGCTATAAACTAGCTGGATGTTAGGGGCAGTGATAGGGGAGTTTCTATGTAACTAGCTTGTTGGGAGGAGCTATAAACTAGCTGGGAGTTGTTAGGGGCCCTGGAGCTGTGGCAGAGAAAGGAGAAGTGCATCATGGGTTTGGTTGGATACAGCGACAGGAAGTGCGACATACAGAGTAAAAACGGTGAGGACAGTCCAAATTGAAAAAAAAAAAAAAAAGCATGGGGAAGATGTACATGAGTTAAGAAACTGCCTGAGCATATTTCTCAAAAAACCCTTTATATTCAAAATAATTTGGCATTGCTTAGATAATAAATAACATAATATTCATTTATTTATATCAACTCAAGAAATGGGCAGTACTAGAGTTCATACAGAAATGTGTTTTCTGTACAATAAGATAATCTGTAACACAGCAGTCTTCAGCATCTCCATCTATAGATATAAAACTGAAATGCCAGCGTGGTACCATGACAGTAAGACACAATATATAAATGCTTTCATGAATGAAGGCACACATAATGAGGAATAAAATAGAGTAAGGAGATTAGTTAAAGGATTTGTTATGTCAAAATCATTTTATTCTAATAATAGGAAATGTTGCAAGCTTTTTTCCGTGGTACAAACAGACTTCAAACAAAACAGAACAAAGAGTCTCTGAAAGAGCTGACTGAAAAGAGTTCTGGAATTCAAATGAACAGTTTCTGAAAAGTATTCTGTCAGAGCCACCACACATTTGACTTAACTGGAGAGCATTAATATGAGGCCACCCGGGTTTTATTGACCTTCTAACTACCAAAGGAGCTGAAAAGTGACTAGGAAGCTTAAAACATAAACCTCTTTGGCTACCAGGTTTTATTTTGGGATAATCGTCTGACTGTAGTCCTCACAGTGATGTAGCTGATTCAATCTACTTTTTCAAGGGTGGCCATTCTGTAATTTTAAGATTCACCGACCTCATGCAGATAGCCACAAATGGAAAAGCAACCATAATTACAAGGGCCTGCTCAACTAATCCGAGGATAACAACTGTCAGTTAAAAGATAAATAAGCCGACGGCAAGCATTTCCTGCAGACCTACAGCCAGTAGTTTCATTAGCCTTTATTTTAAGAAAAACTGAAATAAGACATCAGGCAAGCTAAAGAATGAATTATAGGCTTTTAAAAATAAAGAACCCTTTTGAAGTGCATTCATTTTAAAGCTGCAATTTATTCACTGCAAGTTACTTTATTGGGGGTTTAACTATAGCACATGTGAGTAACTAATGTCACACAAAGGCACGTCTTTGTAAAATATTCATTTTAAAGGAATGACATTTATACAAATTCAGTATTTATATACATTTTTCCTGGTGTCCATATGTATTCTATGTACATGTTGGATTGACACACTTGTATATAGTATGTATCCACATATACTCTATCTATAATCTATCTATCTATCTATCTACAACAGAAAAATCCATTTTTTGTTTATTTAATTTTTTCATTGTATATATAAAACATAATAAAACTGAATAAATAGTTTTTTTTCTAAGTCCACCCTATTTCAATGTTTTTCACCGCTTTCCAATATAACATCAAATATTAAATGGATTATTAGAAAGTACAGCTTTTCCTGCAAAAACTAATTCTTCATACAGCAATCAGAAAAATGAAAAAGTTATGGCCTTTGGAAAGTTAGTTTCTTGTTTTAATGCTTACATTTTTTTTAAAACTTTGAATTTTTTCTTTGCATCATCATATTCTGACACCCATAACAAGGACAAGCAGGGTTTAATAGGAACTTAACTATGGCAGGCCTAGGAGCCTTCAGAAGGCTCCCCACCACCAGAGTAACCAAATGGCTCTAGTTGCAGGGGCAGAGCATTCAGTCACTGGGAACAGCCTGCTCCTGGCAAATGATCACTCAGATGCCGTGATTGATATTGACCATAGCATCTGAGGGGTTAAAAGTCAGCGATTGAAAACAACTATGTCAGCAGGTGTCTGATGTGTAAAACAGTAGGACCCTCCGACTATGGTACCAGCTCAGATCCTTAGCGGAAGACATCTTTAAAGACCCAATTTCCACTGTACATGTACGACAGATGTTGGGAAGATATTTAGTATAAAGGTATAATGAATGTTTACTAACAGAGAAGATGTCATATGGTGCTAATATTAGTGTTGAAAATTGTGATTAGGTGCTTCTATGCTCCATATATCTCCTTCACGTGTTGCTTTTTTTTGTTCCCCTTTGATTTGATCTTGGATCTGCTTCCCACTCAATAGAACACCAGAGCATGTGTCTAAGGACCCAAGTTCTGCCAGAACAGGACATACAAAGTGCTATAGCAGCAATCCCCTCCTGAGCCCTCACACAGCTCCATAGATGGAAATATAAAAAAGTTAAAGTAAAATATGGGGAATATGAGCATTCAGTCACTGGGAACAGCCTGCTCCTGGCAAATGATCACTCAGATGCCGTGATTGATATTGACCATAGCATCTGAGGGGTTAAAAGTCAGCGATTGAAAACAACTATGTCAGCAGGTGTCTGATGTGTAAAACAGTAGGACCCTCCGACTATGGTACCAGCTCAGATCCTTAGCGGAAGACATCTTTAAAGACCCAATCTCCACTGTACATGTACGACAGATGTTGGGAAGATATGTAGTAGATAGTTAAAATGAATGTTTACTAACAGAGAAGATGTCATATGGTGCTAATATTGGTGTTGAAAATTGACTGAAAAAGTTGATTTTGTGATTAGGTGCTTCTATGCTCCATATATCTCTTTCATGTGTTGCTTTATTTTACTTTTTGTCCCCCTTTGATTTGATCTTGGATCTGCTTCCCGCTCAATAGAACACCAGAGCATGTCTTTCACATCTCGTTCAAGGCACATTTAGCGTATATATTAAACATACAGGTCCTTCTAAAAAAATTAGCATATTGTGATAAAGTTCATTATTTTCTGTAATGTACTGATAAACATTAGACTTTCATATATTTTAGATTCCTTACACACAACTGAAGTAGTTCAAGCCTTTTATTGTTTTAATATTGATGATTTTTGCATACAGCTCATGAAAACCCAAATTTCCTATCTAAAAAAATTAGCATATTTCATCCGACCAATAAAAAAATAGTGTTTTTAATACAAAAAAAGTCAACCTTTAAATAATTATGTTCAGTTATGCACTCAATACTTGGTCGGGAATCCTTTTGCAGAAATGACTGCTTCAATGCGGCGTGGCATGGAGGCAATCAGCCTGTGGCACAGCTGAGGTGTTATGGAGGCCCAGGATGCTTCGATAGCGGCCTTAAGCTCATCCAGAGTGTTGGGTCTTGCGTGTCTCAACTTTCTCTTCCCAATATCCCACAGATTCTCTATGGGGTTCAGGTCAGGAGAGTTGGCAGGCCAATTGAGCACAGTAATACCATGGTCAGTAAACCATTTACCAGTGGTTTTGGCACTGTGAGCAGGTGCCAGGTCGTGCTGAAAAATGAAATCTTCATCTCCATAAAGCTTTTCAGCAGATGGAAGCATGAAGTGCTCCAAAATCTCCTGATAGCTAGCTGCATTGACCCTGCCCTTGATAAAACACAGTGGACCAACACCAGCAGCTGACATGGCACCCCAGACCATCACTGACTGTGGGTACTTGACACTGGACTTCAGGCATTTTGGCATTTCCCTCTCCCCAGTCTTCCTCCAGACTCTGGCACCTTGATTTCCGAATGACATGCAAAATTTGCTTTCATCCGAAAAAAGTACTTTGGACCACTGAGCAACAGTCCAGTGCTGCTTCTCTGTAGCCCAGGTCAGGCGCTTCTGCCGCTGTTTCTGGTTCAAAAGTGGCTTGACCTGGGGAATGCGGCACCTGTAGCCCATTTCCTGCACACGCCTGTACACGGTGGCTCTGGATGTTTCTACTCCAGACTCAGTCCACTGCTTCCGCAGGTCCCCCAAAGTCTGGAATCGGTCCTTCTCCACAGTCTTCCTCAGGGTCCGGTCACCTCTTCTCGTTGTGCAGCGTTTTCTGCCACACTTTTTCCTTCCCACAGACTTCCCACTGAGGTGCCTTGATACAGCACTCTGGGAACAGCCTATTCGTTCAGAAATTTCTTTCTGTGTCTTACCCTCTTGCTTGAGGGCGTCAATGATGGCCTTCTGGACAGCAGTCAGGTCGGCAGTCTTACCCATGATTGCCGTTTGGAGTAATGAACCAGGCTGGGAGTTTTTAAAAGCCTCAGGAATCTTTTGCAGGGGTGTTTAGAGTTAATTAGTTGATTCAGATGATTAGGTTAATAGCTCGTTTAGAGAACCTTTTCATGATATGCTAATTTTTTTAGATAGGAATTTTGGGTTTTCATGAGCTGTATGCCAAAATCATCAATATTAAAACAATAAAAGGCTTGAACTACTTCAGTTGGTGTGTAATGAATCTAAAATATATGAAAGTCTAATGTTTATCAGTACATTACAGAAAATAATGAACTTTATCACAATATGCTAATTTTTTGAGAAGGACCTGTATATGGAAAAAATGTAGACAACCTTTTTTTTTTTACAAATTATATGCATATATCTCCATTTTAAAAATGAATAGGGTTTATCTTGATACATTTGTGTCCTTTGTAAACTACATCTGTTTTTACTGTAAAGATTTTTTTAAAATAAAGATTTGAAGTCTATCAAAGGAAATGAGATGTGGATGTGGTGTAACATAAAAAAAATAAAATAAAGGCAGTAATTATTGAAAAAAGGATGCGGTACATTTAACAGATGGAAAAGTAAGGTTCTATGTTTCCATCTGTCTAAAGCTAGATTCACACAACCGTATATATTTAGCAGTCAGCAAAATGCGGATGACGTTCGTTAGACATCCATGTTGCATCCGTTTTTTTGTGGATTCATTGTAATAATGCCTATCCTTGTCTGCAAAACGGACAAGAATAGGACATGCTCTATATTTTTTGCAGGGCTACGGAACAGACATACGGATGCAGACAACACCGTGTGTCCGCATTTTTGTGGACCCATAAAAAAATGTATGGGTCCTCATCCAATATGCAAAAAAGAATCGGAACGGACACGTAAACAAAATATGTTCGTGTGAATGTAGCCTAAGCCTTACATATTCTTGTTTCAATGGAAAATAATACCGGATCTGGAATTCCAGCAAGTGTTCCGGAATTTTAGACGCAGAAAATACTGCAGCATGCTGCAGTATTTTCTCTGTCCAAAAACTGTACAGTGACTGAACTGATGCATCCTGATGCAGACTGAACAGATTGCTCTCCATTCAGAATGCATTAGGATAAAACTGATCATTTTTTTTCCGGTATTGAGCCCCTAGGGCGGAACTCAATACTGAAAAAGAAAAACGCAAGTGTGAAAGTACCCATAGTTAAGTAATAGGATTTGCGAATTTGTTTACAACTGTATCCCTAGAAACTTACTATAAAAGATCTGTTTCTGGGCAACTAAGAATTGTAAAGCAGCAATGGAGGTTGATTTTTTTCTGACACAGTAGAGATAGAAAGGTCTCAGCTAGGAGTGAATGCTTTATAGATTGCCCCTGAGTTAGAATTGTATTATGACTTTTTTATTAGGCATAAAATATCTTAAAAATGTCTTAAAAATAACTATGGTGATGGCATATTCGATAGTAAACATTTATGGCATACATTTCTAATATATGCTGCTCTATAACCCCGTCCGCCCTGATACAACAGCCAGAGGTCGTCTAAGCATTGGAAACAACTGAGCAGACCATGCTATACTATCACTATAGCTTCCATACATGTAATGCCTCTTTCACACAACCGGTTTTTATTTTTTTCGTATAGGGGCCGTTCTTTGCATTCCGTATACGGTCCATATACGGAACCATTCATTTCAATGGTTCCGCCAAAAAAAACCCAGAATGTACTCCGGAACGTATTTCCGTTTTTCCCTTAGGTTTAAAGATAGAATATATCCTATTATTGCCCGCAAATCACATTCCGTGGCTCTATTCAAGTCAATGGGTCCGCAAAAAAAACTGAACACATACGGAAATGCATCCGTATGTCTTCTGTATCGTTCCATTTTTGCGAAAGCATCTATTGAAAATTTTATGCCCAGCCCAATGCTTAGAGGCAGGGGCGTTGCTAGGGTCTCAAAAGATCCGGGGCACAAGCCCCAATAAATATGTTGCCCCCCCCCGCACTTTGCTGTACTTACTATACAGCAGCACTTACCTGTCACATCCAGGGCCTTTAGGTGACGTCTCCTCTCTGTCATCATCTTCTCTGTAGATCTTCTCTCTCATCATCTTCTCCACTCGGTCCGGACACTTCTCTCAGACGCCTCGTCTCTGCAGAGTGTGACACACAGACATCTTAGCTTCCTCACATTCTATCATTATCCCCCAAATAGAGTCCCCACAGTCTTATCCTGCTGCTTGCTGTGCCCCCCCCAGGGGTGTAGCTATAGGGGGTGCAGAGATAGCAGTCGCTACCAGGCCCAGGGGCCTGAAGGGGCCCAAAGACACTTGTGCCGCTTAAGAAGACACACAAAACACTGAGGGAAGGGGAGCCCAAGCTGAACTCTTGCACTGGGGCCCATGCGCCTTTAGTTACGCCCCTGCCCCCCCCAATACCCCCAAATACTATCCTGAAGAAACATTACTGCCCCCCATAGTAATAGTGCTCCTCATAGTCCCACCAATAGTAATTCCCTTCTAGAATGCCTTCATTAGTAACACTGCCCCAACCGTGATAATGCTCCTCAACAATGCCCCCATTATTAGAAGAGCCCTCCCATATTAATAATACCCTCACAGAGTCCCCAGTAGAAATAAGGCCCCCTATTGTTCCCCCAGTGGTAATAAAGCTCCCTACAGACCCCTATGTAGTAATAAGGCCACCATAGTGCGCTTAGTAGCAATAAGGCGGATCTATAACACCCTCCTATAGAGCCCCCAGTAGTAATAAGACCGCCTATAATGTCCCCTCGATCTACAGTGCCCCCTGCAGTTATACTCCACTCTCCACCATACAGTCCCATGTAAATAACATCACCTCCTCCCCAGCCGCCTCCAACGCACAATCCAATGTAAACATCACCCCCTAAAGCTACTTTCTCACTTGCGTTTGTGCGGATCTGTCCTGTACTTGTACAGGACGGATCAGCACCGATAATACAAATGAATGCATCCGTTCAGGACCGATTCGTTTGTATTACATTTGAATTTCTAAGTCTCAATACGGATCCGTCCTGACTTACATTGAAAGTCAATGGGGGACGGAACCGTTTACAATTGCACCATTTTGTGTCAATGCAAAGGGATCCATCCCCATTGACTTACATTGTAAGTCAGGAGGGATACGTTTGGCCCTGCAAGGCCATGCGGATACAAAAACGCTGCCTGCGTGCAGCCCCCATGTAAGCCATAAGCCCTCCATGTCAGCCTTAAGCCCCCCATGTCAACCATAAGCCCCCATGTCAGCCCCCAGCCCTTATGTCAGCCATCAGCCATATGTCAGCCCCCAGCCCTCATGTCAGCTATCAGCCCTCATGTCAGCCATAAGCCCCCCATGTCAGCCATCAGCCCCCATGTCAGCCATCAACCCCCCATGTCAGCCATCAGCCCCCCATGTCTGCCCCAAGCCCTTATGTCAGCCCCCAGCGCAAATAAAATAAATAACACTTACCTCTCCTGCTCCTGGACGCCACCGCTCCTCACCATCTCGATTCTCTTCATCCTGCTGTTGGCTGTGTATTACGGCGCACAGTGTGAGGTCACAGTGCGCCCTCACGCTGTGCGCAGCCCTGCATACCCAACAGCCAAGCCGAGGACCAGGAATCGGTGAGTACAGATCCTTCACCGCTTCCTGGTCCACTGGTACGAATGAAGTGCTTCCATAATGGAAGCGCTTCATTAGTACCGATCTAAAGATGACCCTGATTGCCGCGGCCCGGCAAACAATCTTCCAGGTCCTGGGCCGCGGCCCGGCGGTTGGGGACCGCTGATATAGTGTACAGAGCTGGAAGCAGACAGCTTGGTACACCGTGCCAGTGGCGGGCTGGGCCGGTGGGGCAGGAGGGCACTTGCCCCCCGAGCTGGTATGTCCAGGGCCGCTGCGGCCCTTGAACTCAATTGTATCTGCAGCAGCGCCGGTGGGACAAGGGACCCGTCAGAAGAGGCAGAGTCTGCATCATGGGACCGCACCGCCGCCGAGACAGGTAAGTATACCCTAACCCTAAACTGCCCTCCCCTATTCTATCCATATGCTCTAATACTGGCCCCTGTCCCTAACCTTAGTACTGGCCCCTGACCCCCTAACCCTAGTACTGACCCCTAACCCTAGTACTAACCCCCTAATACTAACCTCTGACCCCTAACTCTAGTACTGACCCCAAATACTGGCCCTGGACCCCTAACCCTAGTACTGACCCCAATTACTGGTACCTGACTAGTGCTGACTCCAAACTAGAGACCGAGAGATTAATTGCCAAAGAGAGTAAAACTAACCCTAAAAATGTTCTTCAATTATATAAATGTTAAAAAGTATAAATCTGAAGGTGTCGGCCCTTTAAAGAATAATAAGGGGGAAGTCGCAGAGAGCGATAAGGAGAAAGCAAAGCTGTCAGATGACATGCAGAACGCAAAAATAAATTCCCCATTAAAAGTGTCCTCTCTGACCCAGGAAGAAGTACATCAGCGACTTAAAAAGATTAAAATAGACAAATCGCCAGGACCGGATGGCATACACTCCTGTATCCTAAAGGAATTAAGTAATGTCATAGCCAGACCCTTATTTCTGATATTTGCAGACTCTATACTGACAGGGAATGTCCCACAGGATTGGCGCATGGCAAATGTGGTGCCAATATTCAAAAAAGGTCCAAAAACAGAGCCTGGAAACTATAGGCCGGTAAGTTTAACATCTGTCGTGGGTAAACTGTTTGAAGGTTTTCTGAGAGATGCTATATTAGAGCATCTCAACGGAAATAAGCAAATAATGCCATATCAGCATGGCTTCGTGAGGGATCGGTCATGTCAAACTAATTTAATCAGTTTCTATGAGGAGGTAAGTTCTAGACTTGACAGCGGCGAATCAATGGATGTCGTATATCTGGACTTCTCCAAAGCATTTGACACTGTACCGCATACAAGGTTAGTATATAAAATGAGAATGCTTGGACTGGGAGAAAACGTCTGTATGTGGGTAAGTAACTGGCTCAGTGATAGAAAACAGAGGGTGGTTATTAACGGTACACACTCAGATTGGGTCACTGTCACTAGTGGGGTACCTCAGGGGTCAGTATTGGGCCCTATTCTCTTCAATATATTTATTAATGATCTTGTAGAAGGCTTGCATAGTAAAGTATCAATTTTTGCAGATGACACTAAACTGTGTAAAGTAATTTACACTGATGAGGACAGTATACTACTACAGAGGGATCTGGATAGATTGGAGGCTTGGGCAGAGAAGTGGCAGATGAGGTTTAACACTGACAAATGTAAGGTTATGCACATGGGAAGGAAAAATGCAAGTCACCCGTACATACTAAATGGTAAAACACTCGGTAACACTGACATGGAAAAGGACCTAGGAATTTTAATAAACAGCAAACTAAGCTGCAAAAACCAGTGTCAGGCAGCTGCTGCCAAGGCCAATAAGATAATGGGTTGCATCAGAAGAGGCATAGATTCCCGTGATAAGAACATAGTCCTACCACTTTACAAATCGCTAGTCAGACCACACATGGAGTACTGTGTACAGTTCTGGGCTCCTGTAAACAAGGCAGACATAGCAGAGCTGGAGAAGGTCCAGAGGAGGGCATCTAAAGTAATAACTGGAATGGGGCAACTACAGTACCCTGAAAGATTATTAAAATTAGGGCTATTCACTTTAGAAAAAAGACGACTGAGGGGAGATCTAATTACTATGTATAAATATATCAAGGGTCAGTACAGAGATCTATCCCATCAGTTATTTATCCCCAGGACTGTAACTGTGACGAGGGGACATACTCTGCGTCTGGAGGAAAGAAGGTTTGTACACAAACATAGAAAAGGATTCTTTACGGTAAGAGCAGTGAGACTATCGAACTCTCTGCCTGAGGATGTGGTGATGGTGAGTACAATAAAGGAATTCAAGAGGGGCCTGGATGTATTTCTGGAGCGTAATAATATTACAGGCTATAGCTACTAGCTACTTTTGCCTTCCTCTGGATCAACTAGCAGGATAACAGGCTGAACTGGATGGACAAATGTCTTTTTTCGGCCTTATGTACTATGTTACTGGCCCTTTACCCCTAACCCTAGTACTGACCGCCTAATACTGGCCCCAGACTCCCAACTCTAGTACTGACCCCAAATACTGGTCCCTGACCCCTAACCCTAGTACTTACCCATAACCCTAATAAAGGCCCCTGACCCCTAACCCGAATATTCGCCCCTGACCCTTAACCCTAATACCAACACCTAATACTGACCCCAATGCTAATAGTAACCTTACTGACCATTAACCCTAATACTGACACCTAACCCTAAGGCTACGTTCATACGACCATATGTGTATTGCGGTCCGCAAATTGTGGATCCTAATTTTTGGTGGCCCCATTGAAATCAATGGAAATGCGGTTGTGTGAATGTACCCTAATGCTGACTCTAACCCCTATACTGGCCCCTAACTCTAATACTGACCCTAATCCTAATACTGTCACTGTCCCTCCCATGACAGAGGTGAGAAGATCGGAGAGACTGGCAGCACGTGAGGCAACTACCACTGCCTGACATACCTATTATTACCCTACAGGCAGGCACAATTGCTTGGAGTGCGAGGTACGGGCTTCCTGCTGTACAGCACAAGAGCTTACAATCTTATCGGTCAATACAGTATTTCTCCCACCCTTTCCCATAAATGATTTGGTGGCACGTGCCTGGTATTATTCCCAATCAAAACACTGGCCTGACTGGAGTAAAGGTAAAGTTCTTTTCTAATCTCCGGTGAGAACTATAACTTGAACTGGTGAGTCCTTGTGGTGAATAATCAACAATATTTACGGCCTGCCATACATATGGACCCTAACTAACAGCAGGTCTAATCCCAGTCTCTGGTATTTCAGGCGCCAATACTACAATGTGGTGCGTGCAAGATTTTACTGACCCGGGTATGTTTTTCATCCGATGATGTTTTTAACATGGACAGCAGAAAGTCTCTTCAGCACACATGCGGCCCTGCAGAGAGGATAGCGCTTTGTTCCAAAGGTCCTAACAGCCTTCCTGGAAACGATCCTTTTCCTCCGGACGGGCTCTGGGACTTGGACTGCGATTAGCCTCACTCAGCTGCAGCTCCGGCCACTATAGGAAGCCCGGCCACTTGGATGCCAGCGGATTCGCACACCGTCCTGTTCTATCTGGCTCCTTCTAAGATGTCTGCTGCTCCTCTGCTTCCTGCTTCTTCTCCAGCTCCTCAACCCCACTTCTCATGAATATTGAAATCCAGCATTATATTAGCTGTGTAGGGAAACAGCAGCCTCTTGTGGCCAAACAGCAAAATAACAGTCTTGTTAACTTAGTCCACACAAACAGTATTCAAACGTTAAGAACGGTTTCTCAATCTCACAACAGCATTATGTCAGTGTCATCTAATACATTCCAGAACTGTAGGGGTTACAGAGCATAATAATTCAATGTAATGCTATGTGAACCTGGCAGTGCTGAAAGTGCAGGACGGGTGCTGCGCTGCGAGTCCGGAGCGTGACACTTGCTCGTCTGAAAGGGGCCTTAACTACAATGCCCAATACCTCACGTACCTCACAAGTGACCATAATATGCGACTGTCCAAACATATCTGTACCCACTGCATCTTTTATTCCTTGCACCTGACAGATAGTATACACACAGAGTACTGATACGTCAGGTACAAGGTATAGAAGATACTGTGTGCACAAATATATTATATACAAAGCCGTGTACTCATGTGAGATATGAGGTGTCATTTATATCTCATACATCTCATATCAGTACACTGCTGTATATACTATTTGTGGCCGGGGCTATGCGTGAAAAAACCTACCCCCTCATTCACCCATAACAGAACTAAGCGGTCTGAGTTGTTCCATAACCGCTTCCGTCGAGAGTACACCTGAAAGAGGCCATACCGTGTAGGAGAGTAAAAGGAAAGGCGGGCTGGGAGGGGAACACTGCTGCTGTCCATCCCCTATAGTGAGAGGTGAGCAGTAGATATTGGGCAGGGCGCCCCTCCCACAAATTCAGGCCAATAAATCGGCCTTGACACTTGTGGCCGGGGCTATGCGTGAAAGAACCTACCCCCTCATTCACCCATAACAGAACTAAGCGGTCTGAGTTGTGCCATAACCGCTTCCGTCGAGAGTACACCTGAAAGAGGCCAAAAACCCAGCATGAAATACAAAACATGTTTATTGTCACATTACAACGCTAAACTCTGAAAGGCACATGAAATTTTGCTAACAGGGTTTGGATTATATCGATTAAAACAAGACGAGCGCCACCGGCCCAACTTACGAATAATGTGTGTCGGGACTTGATTCCTGGAAGCGGCAGACGCTGCCCCTATCCTGAATGAATGTCCTGACACAGTGAGGGGGTCTAAACCTAAATTGACCGCCAGTATACGCGCATGCGCTATGAATTGGGAGGTGGACAATGCTGCTGCCCCGAAGGGTAACAGAGGGGTGTTAGTGCTGCGGTCGGCTAGTGCCCCTGACAATTCCTGCAAAACATGGACAGGACACCATTTGTGGGACGTGTGGAAGAATTTGATCTGGGTAGGGGGACCTGACTGGGAGGTCTTGGTCACAGGTAATGACAAAACAAAGTTTTGGGGGACCAACTGCCGACAGGCTAGGAATGGGCCACTAAGTGACAATGAGGTTAACTCTCCTGGCCTCATGAAGCCGTAAAAGGCCAAATAGATGGCAGCTTTAAGTACCAAGCTTTGTAGAACCCCGAAAGGGCTTAAATCTAACAAATCAGACATGCCTCTAAACACCGGGCCGGAAATGGGCTGTCTACGGGAGCTTACACCTGGGGTACTGTTCTGTAAACCTTTCAACATGGCCTTGACCATGTGACTGGAAAACAACGATGTTCTCTCTGGATGGGAGAGGGCCAAATGATGTTGGACCCCTGACAGGTAAGTTCTGACGGTGCCATGTGAAAGGTGCATGTGCCCATGACAGTACCCGATGAACGACAGTATGTGGTCAATATGACCAAGACCGCCTCGGGCATGTTCCTGCTGGAATTTACAGTACAACCGCCAGCCGGTGTTGTACACTCTGGTGGTATTGGCCGAGAGCGACCTGGCAAACAGCCCATGGGCCGTAGCTAAGTATTTGTTCAATTGAGAATAAGTGCGGCAGGATGAGGAGACGGGGTTCTCGATGTATCAGCTTCGGGGCAAACCTGACAAAACAAAGAGTAATTCCGCTTAGCTAGGGCGTCAACTGCTACTATCTGCGCATCATGTATGAGGGAGCCACAGAACAGGAAATTGTGCACGAGCGACAACTGTACCAGACGCCTCATCAAGGACATGGCCAGTTGAGACCTGGATTTGCCACTGTCAAGGATAGTCATGGTGGAGGAGCTGTCAGAGGTAAAGATCACGGTACGGCCTGTCCAATGGTTACCCCAAACATTAGCTGCCGCCACCACGGGATACAAGTCTCTTGCCTCCGTTGACTGGGAAATTCCTGTGGCCTCGAACATCTCCCCTGGCCATGCCCCGTTCAGCCAATGGGGGCCAAAAATAGCAGCGAAACCAGTGCTCACCCTGCTGCTGGAGAATATAATGGGGGAGTTATGCAAGACTGCTGGAACAAACATAGACATGCCATTCCAATGACTCAAAAAGTGGTCCCACATGCTTAAATCTGCTTGCGCCTGACTGTCCAGGAACACAGGACTATCCTGACAGGGGGCTTCTGAGAGGAGTGGTAACAACCTAGCTACAAAAGACCTACCTTGAGGAATAACGCGCATCGCAAAATTTAGCATGCCTAACAACGATTGCAGTTCCACCTTCGTGGTGACCCTACCAGTGATGAAACTGTGAATGACTTCCTGGACCCTGATCAACTTGTCTTCCGGCAACCTAGCTGACATGCTCCCTGTGTCCAATACAATGCCCAGGAAGGTAATGGTGGTAGCAGGACCATCCACCTTTTTGGGGGAAATGGGGATCCCTAACTGTGCGAAGCACGCTAGGAGACTCTGGAGATCATGCCGCGAGCCCTGTGGAGACTCGATCAGCAAGAAGTCGTCCAAGTAATGTATAACATGTTCGCAAGCAAACCTGTTCTCGAGGATCCAATGCAAGGCTTTCGCCAGCAAGGGCTGATACGGGATCCAAAAGTCAACTTTGTTGCGAAATAATAAAGGGAATTCCACTTGATCCCGTGCCATCGCCAGAGTTCTGGCCTGATCGGGATCAATTTGAAGGTGTCTGATATGTCTGCTTTGGACAGAATCGCCCCGGGGCCTGTAGCAAGAATGAGTGCGAAAGCCTGATCGATGGAGGCGTATACCATGCTGACCTCCTCAGCTGGTATAAGTGAATTCAGACTGGGTGTACGTAAACTATGAGGCGCTGATAGATCGAAAATCAATCTTTCTTTGTGGCTGAATTTCCCCGTGACCACCCCTATAGGGCTGACCCTCCACCGTTCGAATGGGGATGTTGAAAAGGGGCCGATAATGTAACCCTTGTCTAACTCCAACTGTAGGAGTCTATCTACGGACCCGGGGTTATGTAAGGCAGACTGCAGGTTTCTACACTCATAGGTGTCATCCGGTAACGCCACAAGGCCTGTGTGGAAACCACTAGTAAAACCTGACACAAGAAAGTCACGAAAACAAGCATCCTCATGCCCCTGCAAGTAAAATTCCAGGAGATCCACATTCACAACGCTCATGCAATGTTTATCCGTTTTTAATGAGCAGGCAACCTTCGGGTGGGCCCGGAAACAGTTGACGCAAATGTGCAACAGACGGCATTGACTTTAATTGCAAGCAGAAAAATTATAGTTGTTGCAGATTTGCGACCTGCCCAGGTACTTGATTGGACGGCCGAGTTTGTCTACAGCAGAGTTCTGCTGGGCAACAGCCGATGGACCTGGGATAGGAGCAGAAGGATTGGACCTGGGGGCATTCGCGGCATTATGACACCATTCGCCTGTGTGATAGATAGACTGGCATGATGAACATGAGGAGCTTTTAGCCCAGCGAAGTGCCTACAGAATATCTCTGTGTCAAAATTGGCCCAGTTGGTGGTAAACTGGAACTGGCTGAGCGCCGCTGCCGCCTTCACGGAAAACGAGCAATGGTAATCATAAAACCCGAAGCCTCCGTATTTGTAGCCTAGCTCCGTAACCCTAAACAGATACAGGTCCAACTCTTCTCTCCTATCCGGCCGCACAGAACAGATGATATCTCGGTACAGACTAAAGGCAAGTACAAATTCTGGTATTGTCAACTTCCTACTAAGCCTGAGATCGCGACCCTTCAGGACGACAGAGACATCGCCGCACGCAATGACCCTATTGTCCGATAGGTCACGAGTGGCAATTAACAGGGAGGCTAGGTTCACATCTCTGCCATCGAGGATGTCCTTTTTGATATTTGCCGGGATGAAATAGGCTGGAGTGACATTGGGCACTGTAACAAATTTACCTGAGGTACTAGCCACAGGTGCCGTTGCGACTGTTAACAGTGTAGCGGGTGAAGATAAGCCAGCGACCCTGGACTCCACTGACTCCAACCTGGATTGTACCCCAGACACAGAGGAGGTCAGACTATTAAGCATGACGTGGAGCTGAGTCAAGGAGGTCTGAACCGTAGCCATGGAGACTTCTTGCTGGCTAGGTTCTACAGGGGTGGACACCAGTAGCCGATATAACTCCGCCTTTCGGGCAGCGGCCGGGAAAGGAATGCCTCTCTTAGTTAATTCGGACATGAGTTTGGGCACAGTCCAATTGTGCAGAGACGGAATACTCCCGGATTCAGATGCCCTGGAACCAAAGTCTTCGCCAGAAGCATCCACGACATCCGACACGTGAGACATGACCAGACTGTCAAAACAAGCAAAATTGACGGAACGTCACTATCACAGTCTAGCGACTAGCTGACTAACACCCGTGAATTAACACCGCCACTGCAGAAACCGTCATGCAAGAAAGAGTAGCTGACCCTGGTGACCACCTGACAGCTGAGGCATAGTGGAAAAGAGGTGTGTGAAAGCGGAGAAACGTGTAATGTCTAGGAAAGAGGACCTTACCGGAAACGGGACACGACGCTGATATGAGAAGAACAGGAATCAACCGTGGAATAGACCTGTCCACATGAATTAAACAGAATCATTTTTTATTTTTATTTTTTTCTCAGTGACAACCGCTTGCGCATGAGTTCATGTGGCCCCAAGCTGAGCGACGAGACACGAATGTCAGATTTGCCAAGACCTGCCTAGCGAGTGGCCACCCCAGGCGTCCAGCCATCCATGAGCTCATATACACACGTGCATGTATATGTAGCTATGGAATAAGCAGGGCATCAACGTGGGGTGTCGCCGAAGTCAGCTGAATGGCTGACGGGCCCATGCAAAAAGGCGGCTATCTATGCAGCAACATTTGCTAATAGTGACAAGTGCATGAAGACAGGCAAATGAGAAATCCTGCCAATCTAAAAAAAAAATATGAAATAAAATGCCACGCAATGTGAAGGGTCTGGCGCGCCCCTACTTATGTATGTCTAGGAGCACATGTAACTGGGAGCACTATCCCCCAATAACTTACCACAATCACACTGTATGGCATCAACCCCCTACCTAACTAACAGCACGGCGGCCCGTGCCAGACTTTGCCCCCCACATATAACATTAATGGTGATGTTCAAAATATGGTTTTGTCAGAGAAAGTTAAACCAGCCAGGCTGAATGACACATGCACCTCTTGGATTACTCAGACTAATGTAATCTGCTAATCAGCACATCACACTAATGAGTGACTGAAAACCTCTTCTGCTTATTTCCATTGTGGAGCATCCACCTTTATTGATATATTTCACATGCCGTTTCAATCTCCTCCCCCCCTCCTTAGCCCCTTACAAGCCTCCCCCATAGCAGACAGATGGAGCCTAAACACGAGTTCCAGCACATATTTGAACAGAGTCCCGCTGACTCCTGCTACCTGCGTGCAAGTCACATGGGAGCAGGGCATGCTGCCAGACTGCCGTTCCGGTGTGGGGATGTCCCTTTCATACCTTAAAGGGACCGACCCCACCGACTGGACTACCGTGCTGATGCTGCGCTGAGGCAGCAGCCACTTACCCGCCGCACGAGGAGGAACAGGACGCCGAACTGCAGGAGGAAGCGCTGACCGGAAGTGACGCACTGTTGCCTAGGAGATGCTGACGCCGCCGGCTGGAAACAGGAACACTGCTGCCGTCCGTCCCCTATAGTGAGAGGTGAGCAGTAGATATAGGGCAGGGCGCCCCTCCCACAAATTCAGGCCAATAAATCGGCTTTGACACATATCTATACACATTGAATCTATTATAAAAGTATAATAGATGCAGTGTGTACAGATATACAGTGGGAATGCGAAAGTTTGGGCAACCTTGTTAATCGTCATGATTTTCCTGTATAAAGCGTTGGTTGTTACAATAAAAAATGTCA
The DNA here is from genome assembly GCF_014858855.1 of Bufo gargarizans. Classification (NCBI taxonomy): domain Eukaryota; kingdom Metazoa; phylum Chordata; class Amphibia; order Anura; family Bufonidae; genus Bufo; species Bufo gargarizans. The sequence continues at coordinate 301,818,579 of NC_058082.1, read as the reverse complement.
GTTAAATATATCATATAGGAGACACACACAGTGATATTTGAGAAGTGAAATGAAGTTTATTGGATTTACAGAAAGTGTGCTATAATTGTTTAAACAAAATTAGGCAGGTGCATAAATTTGGGCACCACAAAAAAGAAATGAAATCAATATTTAGTAGATCCTCCTTTTGCAGAAATTACAGCCTCTAAACGCTTCCTGTAGGTTCCAATGAGAGTCTGGATTCTGGTTGAAGGTATTTTGGACCATTCCTCTTTACAAAACCTCTTTAGTTCATTCAGGTTTGATGGCTTCCGAGCATGGACAGCTCTCTTTAAGTCACACCACAGATTTTCAATTATATTCAGGTCTGGGGACTGAGATGCCCATTCCATAACGTTGTACTTGTTCCTTTGCATAAATGCCTTAGTGGATTTTGAGCAGTGTTTAGGGTCGTTGTCTTGTTGAAAGATCCAACCCCGGCGCAGCTTCAGCTTTGTCACTGATTCCTGGACATTGGTCTCCAGAATCTGCTGATACTGAGTGGAATCCATGCGTCCCTCAACTTTGACAAGATTCCCAGTCCCTGCACTGGCCACCCAGCCCCACAGCATGATGCAACCACCACCATATTTTACTGTAGGTAGCAGGTGTTTTTCTTGGAATGCTGTGTTCTTTTTCCTCCATGCATAACGCCCCTTGTTATAGCCAAATAACTAAATTTTAGTTTCATCAGTCCACAGCACCTTATTCCAAAATGAAGCTGGCTTGTCGAAATGTGCTTTAGCCCACCTCAAGCGGAGAAAAGGCTTCCTCTGCATCACTCTCGCATGCAGCATCTCCTTGTGTAAAGTGCGCCGAATGGTTGGACGATGCACAGTGACTCCATCTGTAGCAAGATGATGTTGTAGGTCTTCGGTGCTGGTCTGTGGGTTGACTCTGACTGTTCTCACCATTCGTCGCTTCTGTCTATCCGAGATTTTTCTTGGTCTGCCACTTCGAGCCTTAACTTGAACTGAGCCTGTGGTCTTCCATTTCCTCAATATGTTCCTAACTGTGGAAACAGACAGCTGAAATCTCTGAGACAGCTTTCTGTATCCTTCCCGTAAACCATGATGGTGAACAATCTTTGTCTTCAGGTCATTTGAGAGTTGTTTTGAGACCCCCATGTTGCTACTTTTCAGAGAAAATTAAAAGAGGAGGGAACTTACAATTGACCCCCTTAAATACTCTTTCTCATAATTGGATTCACCTGTGTATGTAGGTCAGGGGTCGCTGAGCTTACCAAGCCAATTTGAGTTCCAATAATTAGTTCTAAAGGTTTTGGAATCAATAAAAGGACAACAGTGACCAAATTTATGCACCTGCCTAATTTTGTTTATGCAATTATAGCACACTTTCTGTAAATCCAATAAACTTCATTTCACTTCTCAAATATCACTGTGTGTGTCTCCTATATAATATATTTACCTGACATTTTTTATCGTAACAACCAACGATTTATACAGGAAAATCATGACGATTAACAAGGTTGCCCAAACTTTCGCATCCCACTGTATAGTACACACAGCAGTGTACTGATATGTGAGGTACGAGGTATAATACATGCAGTGTGTACAGATGTATAGTATATACTGCAGTGTACTGATGTGTGAGGCACGAGGTATAATACATGCAGTGTCTACCGGTATACAGGTCCTTCTCGAAAAATTAGCATATTGTGATAAAGTTCATTATTTTCTGTAATGTACTGATAAACATTAGACTTTCATATATTTTAGATTCATTACACACCAACTGAAGTAGTTCAAGCCTTTTATTGTTTTAATATTGATGATTTTGGCATACAGCTCATGAAAACCCAAATTTCCTATCTCAAAAAATTAGCATATTTCATCCGACCAATAAAAGAAAAGTGTTTTTAATACAAAAAAAAATCAACCTTCAAATAATTATGTTCAGTTATGCACTCAATACTTGGTGGGGAATCCTTTTGCAGAAATGACTGCTTCAATGCGGCGTGGCATGGAGGCAATCAGCCTGTGGCACTGCTGAGGTGTTATGGAGGCCCAGGATGCTTCGATAGCGGCCTTAAGCTTATCCAGAGTGTTGGGTCTTGCGTCTCTCAACTTTCTCTTCCCAATATCCCACAGATTCTCTATGGGGTTCAGGTCAGGAGAGTTGGCAGGCCAATTGAGCACAGTAATACCATGGTCAGTAAACCATTTACCAGTGGTTTTGGCACTTTGAGCAGGTGCCAGGTCGTGCTGAAAAATGAAATCTTCATCTCCATATAGCTTTTCAGCAGATGGAAGCATGAAGTGCTCCAAAATCTCCTGATAGCTAGCTGCATTGACCCTGCCCTTGATAAAACACAGTGGACCAACACCAGCAGCTGACATGGCACCCCAGACCATCACTGACTGTCGGTACTTGACACTGGACTTCAGGCATTTTGGCATTTCCCTCTCCCCAGTCTTCCTCCAGATTCTGGCACCTTGATTTCCGAATGACATGCAACAGTCCAGTGCTGCTTCTCTGTAGCCCAGGTCAGGCGCTTCTGCCGCTGTTTCTGGTTCAAAAGTGGCTTGACCTGGGGAATGCGGCACCTGTAGCCCATTTCCTGCACACGCCTGTACACGGTGGCTCTGGATGTTTCTACTCCAGACTCAGTCCACTGCTTCCGCAGGTCCCCCAAGGTCTGGAATCGGTCCTTCTCCACAATCTTCCTCATGGTCCGGTCACATCTTCTCATTGTGCAGCGTTTTCTGCCACACTTTTTCCTTCCCACAGACTTCCCACTGAGGTGCCTTGATACAGCACTCTGGGAACAGCCTATTCGTTCAGAAATTTCTTTCTGTGTCTTACCCTCTTGCTTGAGAGTGTCAATGATGGCCTTCTGGACAGCAGTCAGGTCGGCAGTCTTACCCATGATTGCGGTTTTGAGTAATGAACCAGGCTGGGAGTTTTTAAAAGCCTCAGGAATATTTTGCAGGTGTTTAGAGTTAATTAGTTGATTCAGATGATTAGGTTAATAGCTTGTTTAGAGAACCTTTTCGTGATATGCTAATTTTTTGAGATAGGAATTTTGGGTTTTCATGAGCTGTATGCCAAAATCATCAATATTAAAACAATAAAAGGCTTGAACTACTTCAGTTGGTGTGTAATGAATCTAAAATATATGAAAGTCTAATGTTTATCAGTACATTACAGAAAATAATACATTTTATCACAATATGCTAATTTTTTGAGAAGGACCTGTATAGCATACAAAGCAGTGAAATACGAGCTGTAATTTATACCTCACATATCAGTACACTGCTGTATATACTATATCTCTGTACACAAATTTACAAAATAAGAGCAGCATTAGCACCAAAATATTTTCTATTACTATGGCATTATTGAACTTTATTTGGTTTGCAGATTGCTGTTGCATTGTGTTTTTTTGTTTTGTGTTTCTAGCCATGGCAACGCGCACCTGCGCATTGGGATGTGCTGACTGACTCCCTTTTTCTTTGCCCTTTATGTATAGTGTCACTTATATGTGGCCCCTGAATACAGTGCACACACACTGTATCATAATACTCGGTAGAAGATAGAATGGAGTGGGTAACAAAAGGTGTGGCCTCACCGGTTACATGTTGCTGATGGTCACATGTTAAGAGGTATAATAGATGCAGTGGGTATATATAGCATATACAGCACTGTACTGATGTGCGGTATGAGGTATAAACTACACCTTGTATTTCAAATATCAAAACACTGCTGTATATACCCTATATCTGTACATAGTGCATCTATTATACATCATACCTCACATATCAGTGCACTGCAGTATATACTTTATATCTGTACACACTGCATCTATTATACCTTGTACCTCTCATATCAGTACACTGCTGTGTATACTATATATATTTCTTAACTCATCGCGTTATCTTGAAACGAAAGCCACTGAAAAGCAATTGAAGGGGTTTGCTTAACACATTTAGTTTAGATAACACATCTCATAAAGCATGTGTGTTAACTCTACTACATCTGTATGTCGTGAACTTGGTTCTGGTGATGTATGTATGCAGTGAACTTGGTTCTGGTACTGTATGTACAGTACAGACCAAAAGTTTGGACCCCCCCCCCGGTGACGCCACTGGCTGGTTGTGTTTTCATGTTGGGATCATACACACATGTGCAGTCCCAGCTACAGGACATGACTGAATCCGTAGCAACAGCTTGATCATTAGAGGGGCAAGATTTACCAATTCCTGAGCTGATGAGACTCCATAGACTATAATGGGGTCTGCTCAGGAAGCTGCTTCTTTACAGGACAGAAAAGTCTTGCATGCAAGACTTTTCTGTCCAGTCTTTTTGGCAAAATCTGTGACCCAAACTCAGAACCAAGCCTATAAGTCAAATACAGCACCAGAACCAAGATCCCTGCATACAGTACAGACCAAAAGTTTGGACACACCTTCTTATTCAAAGAGTTTTCTTTATTTTCATGACTATGAAAATTGTAGATTCACACTGAAGGCATCAAAACTATGAATTAACACATGTGGAATTATATGCATAACAAAAAAGTGTGAAACAACTGAAAATATGTCATATTCTAGGTTCTTCAAAGTAGCCACCTTTTGCTTTGATTACTGCTTTGCACACTCTTGGCATTCTCTTGATGAGCTTCAAGAGGTAGTCACCTGAAATGGTTTTTCACTTCACAGGTGTGCCCTGTCAGGTTTAATAAGTGTGATTTCTTGCCTTATAAATGGGGTTGGGACCATCAGTTGCGTTGTGGAGAAGTCAGGTGGATACACAGCTGATAGTCCTACTGAATAGACTGTTAGGCCTCTTTCACACGGGCGTCTTATTTTTGGCCCGGATAAGAGGCGGGTGCGTTGAGGAAAAATGCGCGATTTTTCCGCGCGAGTGCAAAACATTGTAATGCGTTTTGCACTCGTGTGAGAAAAATCGCGCATGTTTGGTACCCAAACCCGAACTTCTTCACAGAAGTTCGGGCTTGGGATTGGTGTTCTGAAGATTGTATTATTTTCCCTTATAACATGGTTATAAGGGAAAATAATAGCATTCTGAATACAGAATGCAGTGTATAATAGTGCTGGAAGGGTTAAAAAAAATAAAAAAGTTAACTCACCGTCTCCTCTTGATCGCGTAGTTCCCGGTCTCTTTACTTCTTGAATGAGCTGTGGGCTAAATGACCTGTGGTGATGTCAGATCACATGCTCCAATCACATGGTCCATAACGTGGTGATGGAGCATGTGATCTGACGTCACCACAGGTCCTTTAGCCCACAGCTCATCCAAGAAGTAAAGAGACCAGGAACTACGCGATCAAGAGGAGAAGGTGAGTTAACTTTTTTTTTATTTATTTTTTAACCCCTCCAGCCCTATTATACTATGCATTCTGTATTCAGAATGCTATTATTTTCCCTTATAACCATGTTATAAGGGAAAATAATACAGTGAATAGACTGTCACCTAGCAACCATGCGTGAAAATCACATAGCATCCGCACTTGCTTGCGGATGCTATGCGACTTTCATGCACCCCATTCACTTCTATGGGGCCTGCATCGCGTGAAAATCGCAGAATATAGAGCATGCTGCGATTTTCACTCAATGCACAAGTGATGCGTGAAAATCAACGCTCATGTGCACAGCCCCATAGAAATGAATGGGTCAGGATTCAGTGCGGGTGCAATACGTTCACTGCACGCATCGCACCCGCACGGAAAACTCGCCCGTGTGAAAGGGGCCTTAGAATTTGTATTATGGCAAGAAAAAAGCAGCTAAGTAAAGAAAAACGAGTGGCCATCATTACTTTAAGAAATGAAGGTCAGTCAGTCCGAAAAATTGGGAAAACTTTGAAAGTGTCCCCAAGTGAAGTCACAAAAACCATCAAGCGCTACAAAGAAACTGGCTCACATGTGGACCGCCCCAGGAAAGGAAAACCAAGAGTCACCTCTGCTGCGGAGGATAAGTTCATCCGAGTCACCAGCCTCAGAAATAGCAGGTTAACAGCAGCTCAGATTAGAGACCAGGTCAATGCCACTGTCATGGAACCATGAACCAGACGTACAACAAGAGATAAGTGGAAATAAGAAGGCTTTATTGAAAATCAAGCTGTAAGGCAAAAGTCCAAACGGATGGCTAAACCGAAGCAGGGTCTTGCGAAGCCAGAGGTCAGGAACCAGAAGGGTAGTCAGACGAAGCCTGGATCAGGAACCAGCAGGGTAGTCAGACGAAGCCTGGATCAGGAACCAGCAGGGTAGTCAGACGAAGCCAGGATCAGGAACCAGAAGCAGCAGCAGTCTTAGAAGCATGTGAACACAGGAGGACCAAGCAAGGAACTGAAGCCACATACCTCATATATATATGAGCTAGGCATCCAGCTCCTCCCAGTGGGAAGGAGAAGCCGCAGGGTGGGAGGCTACAAGAAACCCAGAAACCAAGATGGCCGCCAGCACATGTCAAACGAAGGAGAACAGCAAGAAGGTAAGACCATGACAGTACCTCCCCCTCAAGGGCCCCTCCTCCGCGGAGTAAAGAACGGTTTCTGAGGGAAGCGTGCGTGGAAGGCTCGGAGCAAGGCAGGAGCATGGACATCTACGGAGGGAACCCAGGAACGCTCCTCTGGACCATAACCACGCCAATGGACCAAAAACTGCACCCGACCGCGGACCAGGCGTGAGTCCAGGATATTGCTCACCTCATACTCCTCACGATTGCCCACTTGGACCGGACGAGGCCGAGGAACCGAGGAAGTGAAACGATTACACACCAATGGCTTCAACAGGGAGACATGAAACACGTTGGAGATCCGCATGCCAGGAGGAAGCGCAAGGGCATAGGCTACCGGGTTTACCCTGCGAAGCACTCGGAAGGGACCAACAAAGCGAGGCGCCAGCTTGGGAGTGGGCACTCGAAGGTTGAGGTTGCGGGTGGACAACCATACGCGGTCTCCGACCTGGTAGGAAGGAGCGGGCGCTCGTCTGCGATCAGCCTGGAGTCTCTGGCGCTGCGCAGAGACCTCAAGGGACCTCTGGATCTGTACCCAAGAAGCACGTAGGACGGAAAGGTGATCCTCCACAGCCGGAATATCCTGGGGAGAGAATACCTCCGGTAACACGGCAGGTTGGAACCCATAATTGGCCATGAAGGGAGACGTCCCAGAGGAAGAGTTCACCGCCGTGTTCCTGGCAAACTCAGCCCAAGGCAGGAGGTCAACCCAATTGTCTTGGTGATCGGAGACATAGCAACGAAGGAATTGCTCCAAGGCCTGATTGGATCGTTCTGCGGCCCCATTGGACTGAGGGTGGTAGGCCGAGGAAAAAGAGAGATGAATCCCCAACTGGGAGCAAAAGGAGCGCCAGAACCTGGACACAAACTGACTCCCCCGATCCGACACAATCTCCTTGGGCAAACCGTGCAACCGGAAGACCTCCCTGGCAAAAATCGTGGCCAACTCTTGTGCAGAGGGTAACTTCTTGAGAGGAACACAGTGGCACATTTTGGAAAACCGATCCACAATCATGAGAATGACCGTATGGCCTCGGGATGCAGGGAGGTCCACAATGAAATCCATACCCAGGTGTGACCATGGACGCTCCCCGGTGGCTATGGGTTGCAAAAGGCCCAACGGACGGTGCCGAGGGGACTTACTCTGGGCACAAACGGAGCATGCCGCTACATATGCGGCGATGTCGGAACGTAGAGAAGGCCACCAGAACAGACGTGAAACAGCCCAGGACAGCTGATTCTTTCCAGGATGCCCCGCGGCCTTGGAGTTATGGTAGGTTCGCAACAACCGAGTGCGCAACTCCTCAGGCACAAAACATCTGCCGTTGGGTCTCCCAGAGGGAGCACCAGATTGAGCCGCCAAAATCTGCTCACCCAGGGGAGAGGTCAGGCTGGTGCGAATGGCGGCCAGGATCTGATTCGGAGGTATGACCGAAGTCGGAATCGACTCCTCCCCGGACAGCTCGGAGTACTGCCGTGATAAGGCATCCGCTCTGATGTTCTTGGAACCAGGTAGGTAGGAGACCACGTAATTAAAACGTGACAAGAACAGAGCCCATCTGGCCTGACGAGGTGTCAATCTCTTGGCCTCAGAGAGGTAGGTCAGATTCTTGTGGTCCGTCAGGATGAGAACCGGAACCACCGAGCCCTCGAGCAAGTGCCTCCATTCTTTAAGGGCCTGCACGATGGCCAATAACTCCCTGTCACCAATCTGATAGTTGCACTCCGCGGAAGACAGTTTCCGGGAGTAAAACCCACAAGGAAGCAGAGGACCCTCTGGTGTTCTACGCTGAGACAGAAGGGCGCCTACTCCCGTCTCAGACGCGTCCACCTCGAGGACAAAAGGCAACCCAGGGTTGGGATGCGACAGAATCGGAGCCGACACAAAGGCGGACTTTAGAGCCTCAAAAGCTCGGATGGCCTCGAGCGGCCAGACCTGGGGATTACTGCCCTTCCTGGTCAGATCCGTGAGAGGCTTGGCTAGCATGGAAAAGTCCCTGATGAACTTCCGATAATAATTGGCGAAGCCCAAAAAGCGCTGCAGGGCACGAAGACCACTGGGCTGGGGCCACTGTAAGACAGCCGAAACCTTCTCAGGATCCATGGAGAACCCCTCAGCGGAAATGATGTAACCTAAGAAGGTTACCTGGGATCGGTGAAATTCGCATTTTTCAAGCTTACCGAACAGCTTGTTCTCTCGTAACCGTTGCAACACTCGTCTGACATCCAGAATGTGGGCCTCCATGGATTCAGAATATACCAAGATGTCATCCAAATAGACCACCACACACTGCTGCAACAGGTCACGGAAAACATCGTTGATGAATTCCTGGAAGACTGCGGGCGCATTGCACAACCCAAAGGGCATAACCAAGGATTCATAATGACTGGTCCTGGTGTTAAACGCGGTCTTCCACTCATCGCCCGCCTTGATCCTTACCAGGTTATATGCCGCCCTCAGGTCGAGTTTGGTAAAGACCGTGGCCCCTTTGAGGCGATCGAACAGCTCGGAAATCAAGGGTATCGGGTAAGCGTTCTTGATCGTGATGCGATTGAGACCCCTGTAATCGATGCAAGGCCTCAACTCACCGCCCTTCTTTTTCACAAAGAAAAATCCAGCCCCTGCCGGGGACGAGGATTTGCGAATGTGTCCGCGTGAAAGCGCCTCCCTCACGTACTCCTCCATGGCCTCATTCTCCGCTACCGACAGTGGATAGACTTTGCCACGAGGAGGAACGGCACCAGATTGTAACTCTATGGCACAATCGTATGGGCGGTGCGGAGGTAGGGCAACCGCACGCACCTTATCGAATACATCCCGGTACTCCTCGTATTCAGGAGGCAACAGAGAGTCCGAGGAAGTACACAGCAACTTGACAGACCCATGGATGCAACTAGCCCCACACTGCGGTGACCACGAGAGGATCTCGGCCGATCTCCAATCGAAAGTCGGATTATGCTTCTGGAGCCAGGGGTACCCCAAGACCACCGAGTAGTGTGGAGACGAAATAACCTGGAGACAGACCGACTCTCTGTGAACGGCACCAATGGCCATCCCCACTGGAAGGGTCTCATGAGTCACGTGTGGCGGCAGAAGGGGTCTGCCGTCTATCGCCTCAAGAGCCAGTGGGGAACCTCGAGGCTGCAGAGGAATGGAATTGGCGGCAGCGAACACACTATCAATGAACAAACCACCAGCACCAGAGTCCACCAACGCCTGGGTCGTCACCGAGCCCCCGACCCAGGAGAGGACAACAGTAATCAGTGGTTTGTCAACACGGGAAACCGGGGACGAGGAGACTCCACCCAAGATCTGCCCCCGACAGGATCTCAGGTGCGAGCGTTTCCCGGACGGTTCGGGCATGCCAACCGAAAATGCCCACCGAGACCACAGTACATGCATCGGCCCTCGCGTCTCCGGAGTGCCCTCTCCCCCTCGGACAGGCGAGCAAACCCCAGCTGCATGGGTTCACCCCCAGACAAGTCATCCCCAGGAGGCGTGGGAGGAGAGGGAGGCACGGGTGGGACAGCAAACGTAGGCGCCAATCTGTTAGAAGACCTCCGCAGGTTCTCCTTAAAGGAAGGTCTCTCCCTGAGTCTGGTGTCAATCAAAATCAGGAAAGAAATAAGAGACTCGAGCTCCACTGGTAGGTCCTTAGCTGCAACCTCATCCTTCAAGGCATCCGAGAGACCATGAGAGAAAGCAGCGACCAGAGCCTCATTATTCCAGCCCAAATCTGCTGCCAGGGTACGAAACTCAATGGCGTATTCAGCTACGGATCGTGAACCCTGTCTGATGGACATAAGGAGCTTCGCAGCAGAGGCAGCACGAGCCGGCACATCGAATACCTTCCGAAGAGAAGCAACAAAACCGGAAAACTCGGCAACCACCGGATTGTTGTTCTCCCATAAAGGGCTGGCCCAGGCCAAGGCCTTGTCCGAGAGCAGCGAGATCAAGAAGCCCACCTTTGATCTCTCAGTAGGAAAGGCATGTGGCAGCAACTCGAAATAAATGGCCACCTGGTTAAGGAAACCTCGGCACTGAGTTGGCTCTCCCCCAAAGCGCTGTGGAAGGGGGGCAGAACCGGTCATACCCCGAAACACCGCAGGCGCAGCAACAGGTGTCGGGGTAGACTCTGGCGCAACAACCGGAGCGGCAGTAGGAGCGGGCCCAGGAGCGACAACCGACCCATCGGCAACGGAAGCTAAATGAGCCGTGCGTTCAAGCAGGGTTTGCAACGCCACAGCGAACCGACCCAACAGGTGATCCTGCTGATCAAGTCTGGCAACCAGCGTAGGTAGCGAGGATGGCCCTGTACCGTCAGAATTCATGGCTTGATCCTAATGTCATGGAACCATGAACCAGACGTACAACAAGAGATAAGTGGAAATAAGAAGGCTTTATTGAAAATCAAGCTGTAAGGCAAAAGTCCAAACGGATGGCTAAACCGAAGCAGGGTCTTGCGAAGCCAGAGGTCAGGAACCAGAAGGGTAGTCAGACGAAGCCTGGATCAGGAACCAGCAGGGTAGTCAGACGAAGCCTGGATCAGGAACCAGCAGGGTAGTCAGACGAAGCCAGGATCAGGAACCAGAAGCAGCAGCAGTCTTAGAAGCATGTGAACACAGGAGGACCAAGCAAGGAACTGAAGCCACAGACCTCCTATATATATGAGCTAGGCATCCAGCTCCTCCCAGTGGGAAGGAGAAGCCGCAGGGTGGGAGGCTACAAGAAACCCAGAAACCAAGATGGCCGCCAGCACATGTCAAACGAAGGAGAACAGCAAGAAGGTAAGACCATGACAGCCACACAGAGTTCTAGCAGCAGACACATCTCTAGAACAACTGTTAAGAGGAGACTGTGTGAATCAGGCCTTCATGGTAGAATATCTGCTAGGAAACCACTGCTAAGGACAGGCAACAAGCAGAAGAGACTTGTTTGGGCTAAAGAACACAAGGAATGGACATTAGACCAGTGGAAATCTGTGCTTTGGTCTGATGAGTCCAAATTTGAGATCTTTGGTTCCAACCACCGTGTCTTTGCGCGACGCAGAAAAGGTGAACGGATGGACTCTACATGCCTGGTTCCCCCCGTGAAGCATGGAGGAGGAGGTGTGATGGTGTGGGGGTGCTTTGCTGGTGACACTCTTGGGGATTTATTCAAAATTGAAGGCATACTGAACCAGCATGGCTACCACAGCATCATGCAGCGGCATGCTATTCCATCCGGTTTGCGTTTAGTTGGACCATCATTTATTTTTCAACAGGACAATGACCCCAAACACACCTTCAGGCTGTGTAAGGGCTATTTGACCATGAAGGAGAGTGATGGGGTGCTGCGCCAGGTGACCTGGCCTCCAAAGTCACTGGACCTGAACCCAACCGAGATGGTTTGGGGTGAGCTGGACCGCAGAGTGAAGGCAAAAGGCCCAACAAGTGCTAAGCATCTCTGGGAACTCCTTCAAGACTGTTGGAAGACCATTTCAGGTGACTAACTCTTGAAGCTCATCAAGAAAATGCCAAGAGTGTGCAAAGCAGTAATCAAAGCAAAAGGTGGCTACTTTGAAGAACCTAGAATATGACATATTTTCAGTTGTTTCACACTTTTTTGTTATGTATATAATTCCACATGTGTTAATTCATAGTTTTGATGCCTTCAGTGTGAATCTACAATTTCCATAGTCATGAAAATAAAGAAAACTCTTTGAATGAGAAGGTGTGTCCAAACTTTTGGTCTGTACTGTATGCAGTGATCTTGGTTCTGGTGCTGTATTTGACTTATAGGCTTGGTTCTGAGTTTGGGTCACAGATTTTGCCAAAAAGACTGGACAGAAAAGTCTTGCATGCAAGACTTTTCTGTCCTGTAAAGAAGCAGCTTTCTAAGCAGACCCCATTATAGTCTATGGAGTCTCATCAGCTCAGGAATTGGTAAATCTTGCCCCTCTAATGATCAAGCTGTTGCTACGGACTCAGTCATGTCCTGTATCTGGGACTGCACATGTGTGTATGATCCCAACATGAAAACACAACCAGCCAGTGGCGTCACCAGGGGGGGGCAGAGGGGGCCACAGCCCCCCCTACATCATGCTGTGCCCCCCCATGTGCCCCCCCCAACTAAAATGGCCCCCAAAGTGAGCCGCCGCAGTCGGCCACAGGGAGATTAGTGATGTCCGGTTCATGAGTCAATTCACCTGACTGAGCTGATCCGTGTGAAGCCGCTCAGTCAGATAGCAGAGCAGAGAGACGCTGCAGCAGGGAGGAGCGTAATCTGATCCTAGAGTGGAAGCCTATTACTGGCACGTGATGGGGGCTTATTACTGGCACGTGATGGGGGCTTATTATTGGCACGTGATGGGGGGCTTATTACTGGCACGTGATGGGGGGGCTTATTACTGGAACATTGGGGAGCTCTTATTACTGGCACATGATGGGGGCTGGGCTCTTATTACTGGCACATTGGGGGCTCGTGTTACTGGCACGTGATGGGGGCACTTATTACTGGCACGTTATTGGGGGCACTTATTACTGGCACATTATTGGTGGGCACTATAGGGGCATCTACTGAGGCCACAAAGAAGGGGTATTTTATATAGGGGGCTCTGTACAGTAGAATTTTATACTGGGACACATGGTGGGTACTATGGGGAAGGTGGGAGAGGAGTACTATAGGGTCATTTATGGGGGGCACTAAGAAAGGGTATTTTATACTTGCAAATTATGGGGGACACTGAGGGCATCTACTGGGGCACGATATATGGGGCATTTTATACTGGTACATTATGGGGGGTACTAGGAGGAAGGGGGGAGAAGAGCACTATGGGGGCATTTACTGGGGGCACTATATAGGGGTATTTTATACTGGCACATTATGGGGGACATTAGCTCAACTAGGAGCATTACAAGGGGGTATTTTTTGCACTGTCACATTATAAGGAGAATTATTTCTATTGGGGGGGGCATTATGGTGGGCTTTATTACTCCCCATGGTAGGACCCCCTAGTAGCAGCACCAGCCTCTCCTTGCGCTGCTATCCCTCTGCCCCTTCTCCAAATCCTTATTATGAAATCTTTCTCATTAGGATGAAACACAACATCAGCTCCGCCGAGCCCCCAGCAAAAGTGTGGAAGTGGTGTCCGAGATCCCCAAGAGCCAAGCCAAGTAATTGTAAGTTTTCATAGTTCTATAAGCACCCTTGTTCTGTGGCGGCGGACAGAAAATAATCTGGAAGTGCCCCTCCCGAGACCAGGCTCTGGATCCGCCACTGGTCTGGACCGCTCACAGGAGTGTACATTTCTTCTATACTGTAATCCGTATGCTCTGACCTGCAGAAATCGGCACTCGCTCGGTAACAACTAACAGGCAGTACCTGTAGACTGTAGCCTGGCCCTGTTACCGAAGCTACCCGAGTGGTGTAAGGTTAAGGTACTAGTAGAGATGAGCGGCCGCTTAATCCTGATTTAAAGTTTAAGTTACTGCAGGATATGGATTACAGTTTCAAAATGTCAAATCTACACTCCTGTGAGAGGCGGGGAGGGGGATCTGTGGATGACACTGTTATGGAGGGGGAAATGGGGAAGACACTGTCATGGGGTGTATCTGTGGATGACACATATAGTATAAGATGCTATATACGGTATGTGTCATGCACAGATCCCCCCCATAGCAGTGTCATCCACAGATCCTGCTCCCTATAAAAGTGTCATCCACAGGCAGCTAGGACATGTTGAAATCTGAGTGATTTTTTATTTATTTATTTTTAACCACAGACAGCAGGACCTTTCTTTCCTGTTGCGGTTTTAGGTATTGGGTAAAGTATCGCAGCATTTCTAAGTGTACTTGTGTAAATGTATCGTTGCTATAGCTGCCCCCCCCCCTTACTTTTGTCCTGGCCCCCAGTGTGCCCCCACAAAATTTGAAAGCTAGAGATGCCACTGCAAACAGCTGCCGCCTTTTAACGAGTTAAAGCCCATTTACCTATACCGCCTTTATATAGTAGGCGGAGTTAAACAGGTTAAAGTGGGCCGCTACACATAGGCCAGTGCTGTGTGCTTGCCCCCCAGGATAAAATTTGCCAGCCAGCCCCTAGACTGTGCAATGGCCGTGGTGGGGTCCGGGTAGTGATAGGTCCACTATACCTGCTGTATAAATTGGAGAGCTTTGTACAGGCAAGAAAAGAATGGAGAGAAAGCTGCATTACATTCATATTTACACTGTTCAAGAAAAATGATTGTCATTATACTCCTCAGTTTGCCAAACAAGTTGAAAAATGATGAAGTAGCAAATACTACGCTGTGTTATTTGGCTTCGAAAATGAATGTTGAAGCAGAAATGCAATATTTTTCATTAATTTAAAAAAATGAATCTCAACCACAGTTATCTGAGTTACAGTCTTCTTTATTACCTCCCATTAGAATATAATCCAACTTGGTGGTCCAGTAAAAGAGTCAATCCCAAAAGATGTACGTGTTACACTCACATTCCTGCTGAGTAATACAAGGCAAATACCATCCAGCTAGTTTTGCACTGTACACGGACTGATTACTTATCAATCATGTATATGGGATATAAAAGTATTCCAATATAATAAAATGTCCTGTTAGAATTTTTGTTACAATTCAATCCTTTGCATCCATGCCCTCCAACCTAAGCGTTTGTCAATTTTAACAGAAGCAAGGCTTCAAAATCCGCACCCAATTACCTAAAAGAAGTCTATAGGGAAAAGTCGCACGGCATGTGTGCACAATAATTTGCGGCTTTTTAAGTTTCTCTGCACTTTTCAGTAATGCTGAGAAAAAGGGGCGTAGCCACCGCCGCATTGACTATAACCTTTTCCATAAAGTGGCGGAAGTTAGAGCTGAAGTCTACTCCAGCCTGTAGCTTGTGTAGACTTCCATTTCTGGTGCACGGTAGGGCAGAAATGCGCCCGATTTGTTAAGAGGTTTTTGCCCCTTAAGGAATCAGGCGCATCTCACACCAGTGCAGGGAGATCAAGGATCCGCCAGACTTGATATATCTCCCCCACTGTGTATGTAAGATTTAGTGAATCTCATCAACTTTGCTGGTACTGTATTATGCTGCAGATTTTCCAAATAAAAACCTGCGTGGAAAAACCACATGCAATACACATCATGTACATATACCCTTAAACATTTACTCTAAGCGCCACTCCTGGTTTTGGCTTATTAGGGTGCCTTCACACATAGAAGATGTGATTTCTTTCAACTGTAATTGTGCATTCTCAGTGTACCATTTTCAGTAGAGACTGGCACCAATTATAGAAGAAAATCTACTGCTTGCTTTTACCAGTTTACTCCGATTTTGAACAATGGGGGATATTTATCTAAACTGGTGTAAAGCTAAACTGGCTTATTTGACCATAGCAATTAATCGGTTTCCACCCTTTAATTTCCGAAGAAGCGCTGAAATATAACAGGCAGAATCTGATTGGAAGCATATGCCCAATTACAGGCAGAATCCCTCATAAATGGGTTGGCCCATCTGGGACATTGATCGGATATCACTAGGATATGCCATCAATGTCAAACAGGTTTTGGTCCCACCTCTATGACCCATTCCTAGTTCCAGAATGAGGCCTCTGAAGTGAACAGAGATCAGCCCCCCCTCAGTTCACCACTATGGGAGTTCCAAAATAGCTGAGCTAGTTGATGAATGGAGAGCACTCTGCGCGGAGGTGGGACACACACCTATCTTACATTGAGGGCATATCCTAGCTATGTGCCATCAATGTCCCAGCTGGGCCACCCAGGTACAATGCCTAGTAGAGTTGATCCTGCTGACTAAAAGCATACCTTTATTGTGGTGGTCTGTAGTGTCATTGTATTTCTTATGCAAATGAGGGCTTAAGTGCACAGAGGGGCAGGCCCTAGGCCCTTGGTGCACCTTCGCTCCTCTACTTGAATAATAGGGCTAGGCATTAGCTGTGAATAAGAATAAACGGGATTTTTCTCCATAACGCTGCTACATATCAACATAACAGAGTTATACTTTTAGTGAGCAGGATCAGCACTACCAGGTATTATGCCTGGTTAAAGAGGGTTGATCCTGCTGACAGAGAACATGATGTATGACTCTGCACCATATTTATTAATATTTTTTTCTAACAATTGCTAACAGTTTAAGAAAAAGAAGTGTGGTTAAGCACTTGCAATGTTCCAATACAATCTCCAATTATATAAAAAGGTAACTAAATGTTAGGATATTTCATGATTATTCTTGTTCGAGGTTGTACAGTAACTGCCTTGTATTTTCACCACTACACTTTAAACTACAGATTTATCTAGTGACTTTGTCACATTGGATGCCGTTATCACTATCGACCATGGCATCTAAGGGGTTAAATGTCCAGGATATGAGTTATCGCTGATCTCGGCTGTTGCAGTAGGATGTCACCCTGCACCCTACATTTATGCCAGTGGGCAGGTAGTATATC
Source organism: Bufo gargarizans (assembly GCF_014858855.1). Taxonomy (NCBI): domain Eukaryota; kingdom Metazoa; phylum Chordata; class Amphibia; order Anura; family Bufonidae; genus Bufo; species Bufo gargarizans. The sequence goes on along the minus strand of NC_058082.1, from coordinate 301,801,617 downwards.
CTGTCTACACTGTAAATGTATGGTGCAGTGAGGCCAACACGGTGGCACTTCTGTCTTGTTGCACTGGGGACCTGGATTAAAATCTGACCGAGGGAAACATCTGCATGCAGTTTGCATGAGTTTCCTCCCACAACCCAAAAGTATACTGATATCACTGAGACCCCCTGTGATCCTAAGAACAAGAGGGTTCCTCATTCCCTTCATGCTGTGCATGTTGGTTGACTGCTCTATACACTTCTATGGGACTGACCCCTCGTTCTTGCGCTCCCCAGCGGTTAGACCCCCTACAATCTGTTATGTATGACCTCTGGATAAGTGATAAAAAACCAAAGGAAACATCTAGTTTAAAATTTGGACACCAAATACTGTGATTTCTTTACACTGAAAAACTGATGCAAAGCCTTCGTAAATGATCCCCCATTATCTTATATAGGACGCGGCCCCCGATCTTGCCATTGCTAGTGAGTCTATGACCAACACTTGATTTCCCTACAAATTCCTTGATCATTTCCCCATGTCAGCAGGTTCCCTTTACCTAAATTTGTGCTTATGTTTGGCTCAACTACTCCTGAAGATGAAACTTATGTTTCTTATATAAGATTATTTCATTATTCATTGATCGTCAGAAATGTAAATCAAAGTTTAGAATTACAAATAAATCCTAGACTTTTCCCTAGGTTTTAGACTAATGTAAGAGAAATCCACAATAAGACAGACTGTGTGCCGCAGGACAATGCTGTGAGCGATATACCTTCTCATCTGGATCACAGCAGTTGGAATGCACAGTGCTGTTTTTCTGCAGGCCAGGATACATAAACAGCATTCAGGCTGCCCACCCACATTCACTGTAAACATGGGTTTTAGCCATTCACTTGTACTCAGCTGGCTTTTCTGCTTGTTTTGTTAAATATGATTCACATGGCTCCAAAGTGCATAGTGAAACTTTGTGTACTCATGTACATGTTACTGTAGACATAAAGCTTGTTATGGTAGAAATAAATAATTGTATAGTATGGAAATACAGATAAATAACAATGCCACGGTGTATAGGAAGCAAACAATGTCCATTCTATAGTGTACAGGGGTCTTCAAAGAATGCACATCATATACTAAGCACTGTCTCAAGGCCAAGATTGCAAGCCAAGAAAAGCACTCCATATGCACTAAATGCTCATCAGAAAGTCTTGTTTGCCAGCTGATATTTTTGTCTATGGATTTATAGATGCACTAATAAATTCTATATAATTACCATATGTTTCACCCTATAGGATGCACTTTTTGCCCCCAAAATGGGAGGGGATGTCAGCACATATTATAGGCCAAATACTAATGAGCACTTCCATTATGAAAGCGCTCATTAGTACAGTAAGACCAGGGGGGGTGAATTTAGTGCTCCCTGAGCTGGCTTTGTACTTACCTCTCCCTGGTCTTCCTCTGCCGGCGCCACGCGCTGCACTTTGTGACCTCATTCTGTCCGTAGTCAGGTCACAGCACAGTGAAGCAGGAGGAGGAGCTGGTTTTCAGGCGTGGTGGCATCCGGAGCCGGAGAGGTGGGTTGATTTATTTATTTTTTTGTCTGATTTGAGGTCTGATTTACATTGGGGGTTTGATTAGGGATCTTATTAACATTGGTGGTCTGATCTGAGGTCTGATTGGGAGTCTAAGCTCGGATCTAGTAAACATTGGGGGCCTAATCTGAGGTCTTTTTGAGGGGCTGAGGTCTACTTAACATTGTGGGTATGAGCTGAGGTCTACTTAACATTGTGGGTCTAAGCTGAGGTCTACTTAACATTGTGGGTCTGATCTGAGGTCTGATTAACATTGGAGGGTCAGATGAAAAATATATTTTTCTTATTTACTGTCTCTAAAACCTAGGTGCATGTTATTGGCAGGTGCGTCTTATAGGGCAAAAATACTGTATATGTTACTTTGAGTATTTTAAAAATCTTAGTTTTAGATTTCAAAGCAATGTTCTTTTTTTTTGTTTTTGTTTTTTTACTGGCTTGTGGGGCAAACCAGGGAATTTTGAGATGGCCAACCTACATGTCAGGCCTCATGCACACAAATCATTTGTGTGCTTTGTATGGGGCCACACACACACATCCGTATTTTTTGTAGATCTGTGACTGTTCTGCAAATTATAGAACATATCCTATTCTGGTCTGCGTTGTGGATGAAAATAGTGATTTCTATTGCTGGGAGGGAGAAAAATGCAGAATACACATGGACGGTATCTGTATTTTGCAGATCTGTGGTTTGGGGACTGAGATATAGACACAGCCATGTGCATGAAGCCTTATTATGGAAATAATGCTAAAGCAGCAATTACAAGATCAACAATATATTAGGTAATATATTTTATTATTATCTATGTAATTTCATGGTATAGTCTTTAGAGTACATTAAAGAAGCCCCACTTTAACAGAAAAGATATACTATACATTTTAGTCTACGTTTTGGATTTCCGTTTGTGAGATCTGTTCAGGGCTCTCACAAGCGGTCCAAAACGGATCAGTTTGCATTCTAATGCATTCTGAATGGAAAAGGATCCGCTCATAATGCATCAGTTTTCCTCTGTTCAGTCTCCATTCCACTTTTGATACGGACACCAAAACGCTGCTTGCAGCGTTTTGGTGTCCGTCTGATAAAAACTGAGCCAAACGGATCCGTTCTGACACAAAATGTAAGTCAATAGGGAAGGATCCGTTTTCACTGACACAATTTGGCACAATAGAAAACTGATCCATCCTCCATTGACTTTCAATGGTGTTCAAGACGGATCCGTCTTGGCTATGTTAAAGATAACACAAACCGATACGTTCTGAACGGATGCAGACGGTTGTATTATCTGAACGGATCCATCCTTGATGGATCCGCACAAAACGCGAGTGTGAAACTTAATAATTCTGTGATTGTAGAAATCAGGGCCATGTGCAGGATTTTTGTAAAGGAAAGGAGGTTAACTAACTATGCAGAAACCTTTACTACTTCTCTGATATAAAGACATATACAGTAGTATGACTACATTTAACCGCTTGCCGCACACCTAACGCCGAAAGGCGTCATTGCTGCGGCGCTCTCAGGCTACACTAACGCCGATTGGCGTCATCTCGCGTGAGCCGAGATTTCCTGTGAACGCTCGCACACAGGAGCGCGCGTTCACAGGATCGCGTAGTGCACAAGTTCATCTACAGCCTGCCGGCCGCGATCATTGGCTGGCAGGCTGTGGATTTTTGAATCGACCAATGAAATGGTTATGTCAGACGCTATTTTGAAAATAGCGTCTGATATAACTGCTACCTGCTCCTCTGGTGGTCCCTTTTGCTTGGATCGACCACCAGAGGACACAGGTAGCTCTGTAAAGTAGCACCAAACACCACTACACTACACCCCCCCTGTCACTTATTAACCCCTTATGAACCCCTGATCACCCCATATAGACTCCCTGATCACCCCCCTGTCATTGATCACCCCCCTGTAAGGCTCCATTCAGATGTCCGTATGTGTTTTACAGATCCACGCATCCATGGATCGGATCCGCAAAACACATATGGACGTCTGAATGGAGCCTTACAGGGGGGTGATCAATGACAGGGGGGTGATCACCCCATATACACTCCCTCATCACCCCCTGTCATTGATCACCCCCCTGTCATTGATCACCCCCCTGTAAGGCTCCATTCAGACGCCCGTATGTATTTTACGGATCCACGCATCCATGGATCGTATCCGCAAAACACATACGGACGTCTGAATGGAGCCTTACAGGGGGGTGATCAGGGAGTCTATATGGGATGATCACTCCCCCTGTAAGGCTCCATTCAGACGTCCGTATGTGTTTTACGGATCCACGCATCCATGGATCGGATCCGCAAAACACATACGGATATCTGAATGGAGCCTTACAGGGGAGTGATCACCCCATATAGACTCCCTGATCACCCCCTGTCATTGATCACCCCCCCTGTCATTGATCACCCCCCTGTAAGGCTCCATTCAGACGTCCGTATGTGTTCTACGGATCCACGCATCCATGGATCGGATCCGCAAAACACATACGGACGTCTGAATGGAGCCTTACAGGGGGGTGATCAATGACAGGGGGGTGATCACCCCATATACACTCCCTGATCACCCCCCTGTCATTGATCACCCCCATGTAAGGCTCCATTCACAAGTCCGTATGTGTTTTGCGGATCCGATCCATGGATCCGCAAAACACATACGGACGTCTGAATGGAGCCTGACAGGGGGGTGATCACCCCATATACACTCCCTGATCACCCCCCTGTCATTGGTCACCCCCTGTCATTGATCACCCCCCTGTCATTGATCACCCCCCTGTAAGGCTCCATTCAGACGTCCGTATGTGTTTTACGGATCCACGCATCCATGGATCGGATCCGCAAAACACATACAGACGTCTGAATAGAGCCTTACAGGGGGGTGATCAATGACAGGGTGGTGATCACCCCATATAGACTCCCTGATCACCCCCTGTCATTGATCACCCCCCTGTTAGGCGACATTCAGACGTCCGTATGTGTTTTACGGATCCACGGATCCATGGATCGGATCCGCAAAACACATACGGACCTCTGAATGGAGCCTTACAAGGGGGTGATCAATCACAGGGGGTGATCAGGGAGTCTATATGGGGTGATTACCCCCCTGTCATTGATCACCCCCCTGTAAGGCTCTATTTAGACATTGTTTTTGGCACAAGTTAGCGGAAATAGATTTTTTTTTGTTTTTGTTTTTTCTTACAAAGTCTCATATTCCACTAACTTGTGTCAAAAAATAAAATCTCACATGAACTCACCATACCCCTCACGGAATCCAAATGCGTAAAATATTTTAGACATTTATACTCCAGACTTCTTCTCACGCTTTAGGGCACCTAAAATGTCAGGGCAGTATAAATACCCCACATGTGACCCCATTTCGGAAAGAAGACACCCCAAGGTATTCCGTGAGGGGCATATTGAGTCCATGAAAGATTTTAATTTTTGTCCCAAGTTAGCAAAATGGGAGACTTTGTGACAAAAAAATAAAAAATAAATTTCCGCTAACTTGTGCCAAAAAATAATAATTTATGAACTCTCCATGCCCCTCATTGAATACCTTGGGGTGTCTTCTTTCCAAAATGGGGTCACATGTGGGGTATTTATACGGCCCTAGCTTTTTAGGGGCCCTAAAGCGTGAGTAGAAGTCTGGAATCCAAATGTCTAAAAATGCCCTCCTAAAAGGAATTTGGGCCCCTTTGCGCATCTAGGCTGCAAAAAAGTGTCACACATCTGGTATCGCCGTACTCAGGAGAAGTTGGGCAATGTGTTTTGGGGTGTCATTTTACATATACCCATGCTGGGTGAGATAAATATCTTGGTCAAATGCCAACTTTGTATAAAAAAATGGGAAAAGTTGTCTTTTGCCGAGATATTTCTCTCACCCAGCATGGGTATATGTAAAATGACACCCCAAAACACATTCCCCAACTTCTCCTGAGTACGGCGATACTTGTGTGACACTTTTTTGCAGCCTAGGTGGGCAAAGGGGCCCACATTCCAAAGAGCACCTTTCGGATTTCACAGGGCATTTTTTACAGATTTTGATTTCAAACTACTTCGCACGCATTTGGGCCCCTAAAATGCCAGGGCAGTATAACTACCCCACAAGTGACCCCATTTTGGAAAGAAGACACCCCAAGGTATTTCGTGATTGGCATAGTGAGTTCATGGAAGTTTTTAATTTTTGTCACAAGTTAGTGGAATATGAGACTTTGTAAGAAAAAATAAATAATAAATCATCATTTTCCGCTAACTTGTTACAAAAAAAAAAATTCTAGGAACTCGCCATGCCCCTCACGGAATAACTTGGGGTGTCTTCTTTCCAAAATGGGATCACTTGTGGGGTAGTTATACTGTCCTGGCATTTTAGGGGCCCAAATGCGTGCGAAGTAGTTTGAAATCAAAATCTGTAAAAAATGCCCTGTGAAATCCGAAAGGTGCTCTTTGGAATGTGGGCCCCTTTGCCCACCTAGGCTGCAAAAAAGTGTCACACATGTGGTATCGCCGTACTCAGGAGAAGTTGGGGAATATGTTTTGGGGTGTCATTTTGCATATATCCATGCTGGGTGAGAGAAAGACAACTTTTCCCATTTTTTTATACAAAGTTGGCATTTGACTAAGATATTTATCTCACCCAGCATGGGTATATGTAAAATGACACCCCAAAACACATTCCCCAACTTCTCCTGAGTACGGCGATACTTGTGTGACACTTTTTTGCAGCCTAGGTGGGCAAAGGGGCCCACATTCCAAAGAGCACCTTTCAGATTTCACCAGCCATTTTTTACAGATTTTGATTTCAAACTACTTCGCACGCATTTGGGCCCCTAAAATGCCAGGGCAGTATAACTACCCCACAAGTGACCCCATTTTGGAAAGAAGACACCCCAAGGTATTTCATGATGGGCATAGTGAGTTCATGGAAGTTTTTATTTTTTGTCACAAGTTAGTGGAATATGAGACTTTGTAAGGAAAAAAATAAATAAAAATTCATCATTTTCCGCTAACTTGTGACAAAAAATAAAAAGTTCTATGAACTCACTATGCCCATTAGCGAATACCTTAGGGTGTCTACTTTCCTAAATGGGGTTATTTGTGGGGGTTTTCTACTGTCTGGGCATTGTAGAACCTTAGGAAACATGACAGGTGCTCAGAAAGTCAGAGCTGCTTCAAAAAGCGGAAATTCACATTTTTGTACCATAGTTTGTACCCAAACCATTTTTTTTTACCCAAACATTTTTTTTATCAAAGACATGTAGAACAATACATTTAGAGAAAATTTATATATAGATATCTTTTTTTAGAAAAATTTTACAACTGAAAGTGAAAAATGTCATTTTTTGGCAAAAATTTTGTTAAATTTCGATTAATAACAAAAAAAATAAAAATGTCAGCAGCAATGAAATACCACCAAATAAAAGCTCTATTAGGCTACTTTCACACCTGCGTTCAGGTGTCCGCTCGTGAGCTCCGTTTGAAGGGGCTCACAAGCGGCCCTGAACCCAGCCGTCTGGCCCTAATGCATTCTCAGTGGAGGCGGATCCACTGAGAATGCATCCGTGTGCCAGCGCTCAGCCACCGCTCTGCTCAGTGAGCGGACACCTGAACGCTGCAAGCAGCGTTCGGGTGTCCGCCTGGCCGTGCGGAGGTGAGCGGATCCGTTCCGACTTATAATGGAAGTCAATGGGGACGGATCCGCTTGAAGATGACACCATATGGCTCAATCTTCAAGCGGATCCGTCCCCCATTGACTTTCAATGTAAAGTCTGAACGGATCCGCTCAGGCTACTTTCACACTTAGAAAATTTTTCTAAGTTATAATGCAGACGGATCCGTTTTGAACGGAGCCACCGTCTGCATTAATATGAGCGGATCCGTTCAGAACGGATCCGATCGAACGCTAGTGTGAAAGTAGCCTTAGTAAGAAGAAAAGGAGGTAAAATTCATTTGGGTGGTAAGTTGCATGTCCGAGCAATAAACGGTGAAAGTAGTGTAGTGCAGAATTGTAAAAAGTGGTCTGGTCATTAAGGGTGTTTAAGCTAGGGGGGCTGAAGTGGTTAAAGGCATGTGATCCTAAACTTTTGATCAGCTGAAAAACAGCCTGTTTCAGTTTATTCATTGTTTTCATTAAATTGAATGCTCAAAAAATGTTTTGTCTCCCTCCCATTTCTTCTTGTTGCATGTTGAAGCTCTACTTAGAACCTTGTTAAGTTCCAGCCATGCTAAATATGATTTTTTGCCATTTTTCAAGTGGTCTTAAACTTTTGATCAGGACTGTATTTATATTCATATTGTGATGATCAGTAAGTATCTCAGCGTGCTTGATACAAACTTTGCCATAATCAACTATCCCATTGAAAATCACGGGATTTATATACAAAAGATCAACATTTTATCTATATTGTTCCAGAAGGAACTTTTTATTTTCTCAATACATGGGATATCAAGGATTCAGTTTTTGAGACTAGGTGTATGTTCAGACATGCTGCGTTTACATCTACTGTTGATTATTTTCGCACCGGTATATCAAAGAATATTCCAATATATAGAATTGTATGCAGTCGTTCCTGTTGTAATCTATTTTTATGCTACGTATGATTTTATATGTTTTTTATATATATTTACTAATACATTGTTCTTATGCAGCCCATATTATTGCCAGATAACGAGTGCCCCCCATTGATTTATTTCAATTTCTTTACAAGTGCAGGATTTGCTCCGCTATATACACATGCACAACTGCATATGGGTTTGAGCACTTCCTGCCTGTTTAACACCACACCATTTTTTCTGTTGGTTTGTATATAGCAATCATCAGGGGAAACAAATTGGCCGCTGTCCCATTAGTTCACACAAAACCTGTCCTGATCACACATGAGGACAAGTTACTTCACAACACTGAGGTAAAGAGCTGCCTCGTCCTCCTCTCTGCTCTACTTATCAGGGATTATGATCCTGAATATAGATGATAAGAACTTTAGCTGAATCTCTGGGGAATTTAGTTCATGAGGTGACATTAAGCACAGAGAGAACGGACAGGACAGACTGTGTTAATGTGTTGCTGTGGTAATGGAGACTGTATACAAGTGCTGCTGCTCATTAGCCACACCTCACCTTCCTCTCACGTCTCCTGATTATCTCCATTTCCACAGAGATTCACCTGTATTCAGGATCATAATACCTGACACGCAGAGCAAAGAGGAGGATGAGGCAGCACTATGGCTCATTGTGGGGAAGTAACTTGCCCTCCTGTGTGATTAGGACAGGTTTTTGGTGTACTGATAGGGCGGCAACCATTTTATTTCTCCTAATGATTGCTCATTAGACAAAACAAGCCATTCTAAGTAATGAAAGGTATTTGTGAATATATTTATTATAAAATAATATTTAAGTATTTTTTTATTTTTATTCCTGGTGAACCCCTTTAAGAAATTCTGCAGAGGCTCATCCTCCTGCCTGTGATGTCATGATGGAGGCTAGTATATATGCTAATGGACTTTTACGACCAAGTTTTTGGAGGTCAGTTGTTGGTTCAGAATCTGCCCACCATCTGTGGGCATCATAGAAACATACCATTTTCATCCAAACCTTTATAATGTTTTGCAGATGTGCATATCAAACATGAAGGGGCTAGAGAAAGTACAGAGTGCGTTCTTTAAGTAACCCCCTCTTACAGAGCCCTGATTGAGGTGACGTTCACACAGGTGATTACGCTGGATGGCCTACTTCCAATCCTGTATGGCACATGGCCAAGTTATAAATTAGGTCCAGTATTTCTTGTATGAATCTTCGTCTGTATGGTTTTTGATACCTGACCCCTACTGTAGGTCATGTTATCCTCTTCCTGACCCTTTGAATGGCTCCACTAGGACTAAGGCTCTGTGGACATCTCAAATGCCATGATAATAATTTTGAAGGGGTAATATATTTTCTGAGTGACGACCAATGCTGACCAATGCTGATTAAAATGATACCTTTCTTGTGTCTATATGTTAAACAGCTGCAGATATATCTGTATTTTTATTCATATGTAAATTAGCATGTTGGAGAACTAAGGGTGGGACTTAATCCTTGGAGCACTACTCTGAACACTGCCCCCTCCCCTTGATTGACAGGGCTAGACATCAGCATGATGAGGGCAGAGCTGTCTCCCAGCATGTACATAGCATATACACTACTTACTGTAGCTTTACTATGTTGAGAACAGAGGCTTAGAAAGCTTATACATATTGCTGCTTTATTCATAGGCACAATATATGATTAAAAAACAAAACAGTAATATATCTAAGTATAAAAAAAAAAAACAAGACTGTAGCCTGGTGGTAAGTTGTCAGCCTTGCATGTAGAGACCCTAATTTCAAGTTCCAGGAGAGACCAGTAATATTAGCTTTCTAGGTAAAGAAAAAATATGATTCTTATTTGATAAGGCTATTGCTAGTGATGAGCGAAGTTATGAAAAAAAATTTGGGCTACTTTGCCGAATTTCGGGAGGACCCCCACCGATCCATAGGACCCCCACCAATCTTAACGTTATCCCCTATTCTATGGATTGGGGATAACTTGTACCAACTGGAATATCACAAAAAAATATGTATTTGTCTTTTCTGAAAAGTTGACTCAAATAAATTGTACAGACAGAGTGCAGGTAATATTTGACTTACCCTCGTATAAATTATTATCTTTATTGAATCTCAATATAACATGTTGCGGTTAAAGTACCCCTTCTTCAGAGAGAGATACATACAGTGGATAAATCTATGCACAAACAGTTTACATGTACATCGTGGATGAGCAGATCTTGACTAACCTATTTGTAAAGGTCTTGATGACCTTGTAGATGTTTTTGAAAAATGCTGCATACCCTATTTGCATACTCTTTTTGCTTTTGTCCCTCATGAACTCCACTGGGAGAACCATAACTTCAAGGCAAACTGCAAGTGCAGATTTAATTTTGTTTACATTTTTTTTTTAATCAACATAAGGGCTTATTGACACATCAGCGATTCACATCTGTGTGCTGTCCATGTTCTCCACAGACAGCACAATGATCCAGTGAATTCTATAACTGTATTCATTCAGATGTCCGTTATTTTTCACGGATTGTTGGTCTGCAGGAAAAACGTGGGACAGAAGCATGCATTACTTTGGTGCCTTTTGGAGACAGAATGTGTCCATTCAATTCATCTGTGAAAACCATGGGCTGCACATGGATGCCACTCATGTGTGGTTGGTTTTTCACTGATCCATTGCATAAAAACCATAAACAAAGCTTGTTAAATAAAAGGTTTCTTTTTTGAAGACACAAAACCGAGCCCTAACACTGCACAGTTTTATTATTATTATTGCTATTAGGATCAGTTGCCCTCATCCATCTTAAAACTATCAAGAATCAGGAGATAAAGTTAACTTCATATTTTTTCTTGGTTGCATGTACTCACTTTCTTCCCAAGCAAAAACATTATGTAATACATTAACTAACAAGAGAGAGATATAGCTATATACGTTTATGAATTTAAAAGTAGGGATAAATGAATGAAAGGTATCTGAACCACTTCACCTGCTTTACCATGAGATCACTACACCAGCAGTGACAGAAAAAAAGAGAGCAGGGAAGCTACTGAGCATGTTTTGAAAAATTTGATTCAGCAACTTTGCTGAAGTTTCACAAGAAATTTGATTCTTTATGAAATAATTTGTCACAAATCGCCATTAATCAGGTCTACCCAGGCCACTCTGCCTCAGGGTACAGCCACACGAAACAGCAGTGCTGTGGGCGGACTGTGGCCATGCTGTGGTGATAAACCGCACAGGCAATTAGCCCACAGCTGCCATTCATTTAATAACGGAGACTGCACTGTATAGTCGGTCTTCATTGTTAGTGACCGCGCAGCACCTTTAATGCACCTTTAAACAGGTAAATAGAACAAAGTCCCGCTCTCAAGTGGTAAAGGTGCTCTGAAAAGCTGTTAAAGGGAATATTAATTATTGATATTTATGCAGATCTCAATAATTAATATTCATAAATAGGCACGAGTCGTCTAGTGATGCCTCCACCTATTTATACCAATTAAACAAAATACTACTGAATACCTTACTCTATACTGTACTACCTGCGGCTATTGCTGCGGCGCCTACTACAACAAAAGACTACACACTGTGCTTAAATAAAAGGTATTTATTAACACACTACACGTTATAGTCTAATATTTGCTTATAATTATATATATCTATGTCAATGGAATTGATATATATATATATTTATAGAAGCACAGAGCACTATAACACACTATAACAACATAGCAATACGGTCCTAACTACACTAGACACAATCCCACTTCCAATATTCAACCCCAAAATCTAACTACTTATACACATTAGCAGCCCACCCAACCTGACTCTAAGCTATCCCTAAGGGAGTAACGAGGGGTTAACACACACTCAGCTGCTGCTGGGGTAGACAGGGCCGCAGTGAAGGGGTAAAGGATAATGATCAAGGGGTTCCAAGGGAGCAGGGGTAAATGCTGGGGTGATATAGCAGGGGGGACCAGGGGAGCCGGGGTTAAATGCAGGGGTGATATTGAACAGGGGGTGCCAGGGGAGCAGGGGTGGTATTACAGGGTTTAAATGCAGGGGGACTAGGGGCCAAAGGTTTAATGCAGGGGAGAATCCAGGGGAGCAGGGGCGATATAAGAGCAGGGTTTAAATGTAGGGGGACTAGGGGACCAAAGGGTTAATGCAGGGGAGAATCCAGGGGAGAAGGGTGATATAATAGCAGGGGTTAAAGGTAGGGGAGTAGGAGTAAATGCTGGGGTAGAATGCAGGGGGACTAGGGGACCAAAGGGTTAATGCAGGGGATAATCGTTGGTGATATGCGCGGCTTGAAAATACCTCCTGAGCGTAGCGCTGCGCGGCTTGAGCGTAGCGCTGCGCGGCTTGAAAATACCTCCTGAGCGTAGCGCCGCCAGACTATTTGAGTTTGGCGGCGCTCGTTCCCGAGCAGACCGTGCTGCGGCGCGCGTGCGCCGTCGCGTTGATATGACATCACCGCGCCGGCCCGCGCATCCCAGGATGCGCTTCCAGGTGGGGGGATCCTTTGATCCTCCCGCCTGTGGACCAGATGCACACCTTCGGCGCTGTAATTACAGCGCCGGAGGTCAGCCACACAGGGGCATGGGAACTCTTTTTTCCCATGTCCCTGTTAGGCACACCATCTTGTTGATCCTCTGTCCTTTGAAGAGTCCGAAACTGGACATAATTGTCCAGCTGTCGGTCTCGTCCACCCCCCCAGCAGGCGCATTCCGGGGGGGGGGGGGGCAACCAGGGGAGACTGGCCACAGTTCATCTGCACATATATACTGTATGTTTATAGATACTTGGGGCACATCTATAAACATATATGAACAGACATAAACCTGTGGGATATATATGGGATAGGTATACATATATATAACTGGGGGATAATTAAATAAGCCCACCTATATAATATATTATATACATAGAGATGCATGCTTCCAAGGGGTCATACATACATCTCTATGTATATACCCACACCACCTGGACAGGCCCATGTAAAAGGGCCAATAAATATATATATATATATATATACATACATATGCATATATGTTAGGGCATATATACATATATAGTTAAATCTAACACTTCCCTCAAGTGTATATATATATATATATATATATATATATATATATACACACACACATATATGTCAGGGCATATATACATATATATTTAAATCTAACACTTCCCTCAACACCAGCTATGCACGGATCCGGGCTGTATTCACACCCAACGTACATGCAGCAAAAGTCCAAATGGATCCAGCGACTAAAATCAATGATTCTTTATTTCTTAATTTAAAAAAAATGCATAAACAAATGAATGAATGCTGAAGCTTGCTGTACCAAGTGGCTGCTGAATGAGTGGAGTTAAAGAATTGGAATTTAACCACTTCAGCCCCGCTAGGTGAAACCCCCTTCATGACCAGAGCACTTTTTACACTTCGGCACTACACTACTTTCACCGTTTATCCATCGGTCATGCAACTTACCATACAAATGAATTTTACCTCCCTTTCTTCTCACTAATAGAGCTTTCATTTGGTGGTATTTCATTGCTGCTGGCATTTTTACTTTTTTTGTTATTAATCAAAATGTAACGATTTTTTTGCAAAAAAATGACATTTTTCACTTTCAGCTGTAAAATTTTGCAAAAAAAACGACATCCATATATAAATTTTTTGCCAAATTTATTGTTCTACATGTCTTTGATAAAAAAAAAATGTTTGGGCAAAAAAAAAAAATGGTTTGGGTAAAAGTTATAGCGTTTACACACTATGGTACAAAAATGTGAATTTCCGCTTTTTGAAACAGCTCTGACTTTCTGAGCACCTGTCATGATTCCTGAGGTTCTACAATGCCCAAACAGTAGAAAAACCCCACAAATGACCCCATTTCGGAAAGTAGACACCCTAAGGTATTCGCTGATGGGCATAGTGAGTTCATAGAACTTTTTATTTTTTGTCACAAGTTACCGTAAAATGATGATGATTTTATTTTTTTCTTACAAAGTCTCATATTCCACTAACTTGCGACAAAAAATAAAAAATTCTAGGAACTCACCATGCCCCAGATTTTGATTGCAAAGTTCTTCTCACACATATGGGCCCCTAAATTGCCAGGGCAGTATAACTACCCCACAAGTGACCCCATTTTGGAAAGAAGACACCTCAAGGTATTCCGTGAGGGGCATGGCGGGTTCCTAGAATTTTTATTTTTTTTGTCACAAGTTAGCGGAAAATGATGATTTCTTTTCTTTTCTCTTTTTTCCTTACAAAGTCTCATATTCCACTAACTTGCGACAAAAAATTAAAAATTCTAGGAACTCGCCATGCCCCTCACGGAATACCTTGGGGTGTCTTCTTTCCAAAATGGGGTCACTTGTGGCGTAGTTATACTGCCCTGGCAATTTAGGGGCCCAAATGTGTGAGAAGAACTTTGCAATCAAAATGTGTAAAAAATGGCCTGCGAAATCCGAAAGGTGCACTTTGGAATATGTGCCCCTTTGCCCACCTTGGCAGCAAAAAAGTGTCACACATGTGGTATCGCCGTACTCAGGAGAAGTTGGGGAATGTGTTTTGGGGTGTCATTTTACATATACCCATGCTGGGTGAGAGAAATATCTTGGCAAAAGACAACTTTTACCATTTTTTTTATACAAAGTTGGCATTTGACCAATATATTTTTCTCACCCAGCATGGGTATATGTAAAATGACACCCCAAAACACATTCCCCAACTTCTCCTGAGTACGGCGATACCACATGTGTGACACTTTTTTGCTGCCAAGGTGGGCAAAGGGGCACATATTCCAAAGTGCACCTTTCGGATTTCGCAGGCCATTTTTTACACATTTTGATTGCAAAGTTCTTCTCACACATTTGGGCCCCTAAATTGCCAGGGCAGTATAACTACCCCACAAGTGACCCCATTTTGGAAAGAAGACACCCCAAGGTATGCCGTGAGGGGCACAGCGAGTTCCTAGAATTTTTTTTTTTTGTCACAAGTTAGCGGAAAATGATGTTTTGTTTTTTTTTCTCTTTTTTCCTTACAAAGTCTCATATTCCACTAACTTGCGACAAAAAATAAAAAATTCTAGGAACTCGCCATGCCCCTCACGGAATACCTTGGGGTGTCTTCTTTCCAAAATGGGGTCACTTGTGGCGTAGTTATACTGCCCTGGCAATTTAGGGGCCCATATGTGTGAGAAGTACTTTGCAATCAAAATCTGTAAAAAATGGCCTGCGAAATCCGAAAGGTGCACTTTGGAATATGTGCCCCTTTGCCCACCTTGGCAGCAAAAAAGTGTCACACATCTGGTATCGCCGTACTCAGGAGAAGTTGGGGAATGTGTTTTGGGGTGTCATTTTACATATACCCATGCTGGGTGAGAGAAATATCTTGGCAAAAGACAACTTTTCCAATTTTTTAATACAAAGTTGGCATTTGACCAAGATATTTATCTCACCCAGCATGGGTATATGTAAAATGACACCCCAAAACACATTCCCCAACTTCTCCTGAGTACGGTGATACCAGATGTGTGACACTTTTTTGCAGCCTAGGGGCGCAAAGCAGCCCAAATTCCTTTTAGGAGGGCATTTTTAGACATTTGGATCCCAGACTTCTTCTCACGCTTTAGGGCCCCTAAAAAGCCAGGGCAGTATAAATACCCCACATGTGACCCCACTTTGGAAAGAAGACACCCCAAGGTATTCAATGAGGGCATGGAAATTTTTTTTTTCGCATAAGTTAGCGGAAATTTTTTTATTTTATTTTTTTTCTCACAAAGTCTCACTTTCCGCTAACTTGGGACAAAAATTTAAATCTTTCATGGACTCAATATGCCCCTCAGCGAATACCTTGGGGTGTCTTCTTTCCAAAATGGGGTCAGTTGTGGGGTGTTTGTACTGCCCTGGCATTTGAGGGTCTCCGCAATCATTACATGTATGGCCAGCATTACGAGTTTCTGCTATTCTCCTTATATTGAGCATACAGGTAATGAGATTTTTTTTTCCGTTCAGCCTCTGGGCTGAAAGAAAAAAATGAACGGCACAGATTTCTTCATTCGCATCGATCAATGTGGATGAAAAAATCTCTGCCAAAAAAAAAAAAAAGGAGGGGAAAGGCGTCTGCCAGGACATAGGAGCTCCGCCCTACATCCATACCCACTTAGCTCGTATGCCCTGGCAAACCAGATTTCTCCATTCACATCAATCGATGTGGATGAATAAATCATTGCCGGGATTTTTTTTTTTTATATATATACATACAAAGTGTTTGCCAAAGCATAGGAACGCCGCCTCCTCCTCAGCTCGTATGCTTCGGCAAACGTATCTGTTACTGCAGAGTAGAAATCTCGTCTTGCAGCGCCGCATACACCGACTTGCGTGTAATCTGACAACAGCGCAATGCTTCTGTCAGAATGCACATCGGTGCTGCAGCTAGTCGATCGGTTGGTCCACCTGGAAGGTAAAAAAACAATAAAAAAGAAAAAACCAGGCCGCAACGCAATAATTTTATTAACTTTTCAACATAACATATAAACTTTAACTTTTTTAACTGAACATTAACCTGTTTGCTTACTGGTGTTTTTTTTTTGTTTTTTTACCTTTATAGAACAAACCTCTCCTTCCCCATGGGTCAATGTGCAAAGCGCAAATCGCCCAAAGATGTGGCGAAGTGCGTTATGCACTTTGTCCCATGTGAAAGGAGACGTTTGCAGCAGCTGTATTAGTGAATGGGCCCAAATAGCCCTGTGTGCCTGTCCTGGTGAGATGATCCCTATGCTAGGTGTACCTGTGTGTGGTACTTCCGAAAACACTCTCCAAAGCATAGGGCAGGGTGGTCAGGACAGTCAGGACAGAAATAGCGGGTGTCACGCCTTATTCCACTCATGCTACAGACACGACATCTTTTTCGGGGTGACGGTTGGGTTGAGGTACCAGGAACGACATTGGGGAAATGTCGCTCGTGTAGACGGCTAACTACACTGGTGGATGGGGCCACGGAACCTCCTGGGTACAGGAGGTTCTCGATGATCTCTTCCTGAAATTTGAGGAAGGATCCAGTTCTCCCAGCCTTACTGTAGAGAACAAAACTATTATACAGAGCCAATTGAATCAAATATACAGACACCTTCTTATACCAGCGTCTGGTTCTGCGGGAAACTAAATACGGAGACAACACCTGGTCATTGAAGTCCACCCCTCCCATGTGGAGGTTATAGTCGTGGACTGAAAGGGGCTTTTCAATGACACGGGTTGCTCGCTCAATTTGTATTGTCGTGTCTGCGTGAATGGAGGAGAGCATGTAAACGTCACGCTTGTCTCTCTATTTCACCGCGAGCAGTTCTTCGTTACACAGTGCGGCCCTCTGCCCCCTTGCAAGACGGGTGGTAACGAGCCGTTGGGGGAAGCCCGCGCGACTAGTTTGCGCGGTACCACAGGCGCCAATCCGTTCTAGAAACAAATGCCTAAAGAGGGCCACACTTGTGTAAAAATTGTCCACATAAAGATGGTACCCCTTTGCCGAATAAGGGTGACACCAAGTCCCAAACTGTCTTCCCACTGCTCCCCAGGTAGTCAGGGCAACCGACCGGCTCCAGGGTCTGATCTTTTCCCTCATAGATCCGAAATTTGTGGGTATAGCCTGTGGCCCTTTCACAGAGCTTATACAATTTGACCCCATACCGGGCGCGCTTGCTTGGGATGTATTGTTTGAAGCCAAGGCGCCCGGTAAAATGTATTAGGGACTCGTCTACGCAGATGTTTTGCTCTGGGGTATACAAATCTGCAAATTTCAGGTTGAAATGGTCTATGAGGGGCCGAATTTTGTGGAGCCGGTCAAAAGCAGGGTGGCCTCTGGGACGGGAGGCGGTGTTGTCACTAAAGTGCAGGAAACGCAGGATGGCCTCAAAACATGCCCTGGACATAGCAGCAGAGAACATGGGCATGTGATGAATCGGGTTCGTGGACCAATATGACCGCAATTCATGCTTTTTTGTCAGGCCCATGTTGAGGAGGAGGCCCAGAAAAGTTTTAAGTTCGGAAACTTGGACTGGTTTCCACCGGAAAGGCTGGGCATAAAAGCTTCCCGGGTTAGCGGTTATAAATTGTGTGGCATACCGGTTTGTTTCTGCCACAACTAAGTCTAAAAGCTCCGCAGTCAAGAACAGCTCAAAAAATCCCAGGGCCGAACCGATCTGAGCTGTCTCAACCCGAACTCCAGACTGGGCGGTGAAAGGGAAAACTACAGGTGCGGCGGAAGTTGGGGACTGCCAATCAGGGTTTGCCAGCACCTCTGGGATTCTAGGGGCTCTACGGGTACGTCTTTGCGGTGGCTGCGACGGGGTCACTACTGCACGTGCCACCGTACCAGCTTCAACTGCCCTTCTGGTGCTCGCTACTTCACCATGTTCTACGGCAGTGCTGGTACTAGGTCCAGGGAGGGCTGGGCTGCTGGTGTATGCCTCACCACGTAATCCGACAGCACCAGCCCCACTCTGCTGCTCTTGAAGCGGATCCTGCGCAACCTGCGGTCTAGCGACACGGGGCCGGGTACGCCTGGTGGTATCAGGGACCTCAGCCTCCTCGTCCGAACTTTGGGTCAGAGAGCCACTGCTTTCTACAGGTTCGTATTCTGACCCGCTGGATTCATCAGATGAGGGTTCCCACTCCTCATCCGACTGGGTCAGAAGCCTGTAGGCCTCTTCAGAGGAATACCCCCTGTTTGACATGTGGGCAACTAAATTTAGGGGTATTCCCTGAGACTACCCAAGAAAAAAAAGCAAGCCTGTCTTACAAAGGGGAGGCTAGCGAAGTACCGGAGGCCGCTGCGGTTGATAAAAAATATCAAAACTGATTTTTTTATCGCCGCAGTGCGTGTAAAGTGATTGTGCAGTGATCAAAAAAAATAAAAAATTTTGTCACTGCGGTGGGGCGGGCGTGGGCGACCGATCAGGCCTGATCGGGCAAACACTGCATTTTGGGTGGAGGGCGAACTAAAGTGACACTAATACTATTATAGATCTGACCGTGATCAGTTTTGATCACTTCCAGATACTATAAAAGTACAAATGCTGATTAGCGATACGCTAATCAGCGAATAACGGACTGCGGTGCGGTGGGCTGGGCGCTAACTGATCCCTAAACTACCTAACCAAGGGGCCTAAACTATACTGAAACTTAACAGTCAATAACAGTGAAAAAAAAAAGTGACAGTTTGCACTGATCACTTTTTTCCTTTCACTTGTGATTGACAGGGGCGATCAAAGGGGTGATCAAAGGGTTAATTGGGGTGCAGGGGGGTGATCTGGGGCTAAAGTGTGATGTTTGGTATACTCACTGTGAAGCCTGCTCCTCTGCTGGAACCAACCGACGAAAAGAACCAGCAGAGGAGCAGGCAGCCATATAACAGATCATATTTCCAAATATGATCTGCTATCTGGCACTTTGATTGGATTTTTTAAAAATCAGCAACCTGCCAGCCACGATCATTGGCTGGCAGGTTGCTGACGAAATACTCCTGTACGAAATGCCGGCCCGATCTGCGCACGCGCGGGCCAGCAAAGCGCGTCATCTCGCGTCTCGCGAGATGACGCGTATATGCGTGACTGTGCGCAGGGCTGCCGCCTCCGGAACGCACATCTGCGTTAGGCGGTCCAGAGGCGGTTAAGGCAAGGAGCAAGAAACTAAGGTTTGATATATTATCTTTGTGTCTTGTTGGCTTGATTCTAGCTAGTCATCCAACTGCAGTCCTCCAGGGTCTAAATTAACTCATATTTACTGTCTTCCTTCTTTACTGTTTATCCCCATTTAAACATGTGCTCCATGCACAATGCTACTAAGTGTTTGTCCTGTCCTGTGCAATGTATGCGTGCCTTGAAGAGCCTTTTGAGGGTGAATACTTTTGCACTAGATGGGGCATTGCAGACCTGGAGAGAGGCTTAGACCTCACTGTGCAAGCACTGACTGGAGTCAGTGAAATGGAGGAGGAGGGCAAGATCTGGACTATCAGGTCAGCAGTTGGGTTAATGTAGGAAAAAGAGGTAGAGGGAAAAGTGCCAGGGAGGCTAGTCCTGAGCTGGAACGCCCTAGTAAATATGCCTGTTTGGCTGATATTAGGGATGAAAGCCCAGGGCCAGCAACACTGCAGCAGGGCATTTCTCCTAGCAACCAGGAGGATGACCGCTGCAGGAAGGATGGGAAAAGGAGTGCAGCAAAGGTCAGACAGATGCTGGTGGTAGGGGACTCTATTATTAGAAGGACAGACAGGGTCATCTGTCGCCGAGACTGTAAATGCCGAACATTGTGTTGTCTGCCGGGTGCTCGGGTTCGGCATGTTGCGGATCTGGGGTGGGGTGGGGCTGGGGAAGACCCGGCTGTCATGGTACACATTGGCACCAATGACAAAGTCAGGGGGAGATGGAAGGTCCTTAAAAATGATTGTAGGGAACTAGGAGAGAAGCTCAAGTCCAGGACCTCCAAGATAGTGTTTTCAGAAATACTACTAGTGCCACGAGCGTCACCAGAGAGACAACGGGAGCTTAGGGAGTTAAATAAGTGTCTCAGAAGCTGGTGCAGGACTGAAGGGTTTGGGTTCATGGAGAACTGGGCCGACTTCTCTGTCGGTTACAGGCTCTACAGTAAGGAAGGGCTGCACCTTAGGCCCCATGCACACGGCCGTTGTTCACAGCCGTGTGCGGGCCGTGGAACCGCGGCCTGGATCCCTCCTGAGAGCAGGAGCGCACGGCGTCACTGGTTGCTATGACGCCGTGCGCCCCCTGCTGCCGCCGCAATACAGTAATACACTGGTATGATCTATACCAGTGTATTACTGTACTGTGCCGGCAGCAGGGAGCGCACGGCGTCATAGCAACCAGTGACGCCGTGCGCTCCTGCTCTCAGGAGGGATCCAGGCCGCGGTTCCACGGCCCGCACACGGCTGTGAAACACGGCCGTGTGCATGGGGCCTTAATAGGGAGGGTGCAACTGCCCTGGGGGAAAAATGGTTAGATTACTGGAGGAGCTTTTAAACTATAATCTGGGGGGAGGATGGGGCATCATACTAATAAGGGGGTAGATAGTGTAGAAAGAGAGTGGGATATAGGAGGGGACAGTGGGGATTTAGTGGGGGCTGGGGTTAGCGAGGAAAGCAGGGAGAAGACTGGGCATAACAACATAACCTGTTACATACAAACATCAACCAAGGTAACCCAAAAATCCTGGATATTCACTTTACAGGTAATAGAAATGTAAAATGTATTTTCACAGATGGCAGAAGTCTAGCTAGCAAAATGGGGAGCTGAAGGCTATGGTACTAGAAGAACACATAGATATAGTTGGTGTGGCTGAAACATGGTTGGATTCTTCGCATGACCGGGCTGTAAATATTAAGGGTTTTACACTATTTAGGAACTATAGGGTCAATAAAAAGGTGGTGGTGTGTGCCTGTATGCGAGGAGTTATCTGAAGACAAGTGTGAAAGAGGCAATTGTGGGTAAGGATGGTGAGGATGTGGAAACTTTATGGGTAGAAGTTCAAAACACTGAAAAAATAATACTTGGGGTAATCTATAGACCCCTAACATCACATAGGAGATAGAAATGCAACTGTATAACCAAATAGAGCGGGCTGCACAAGCTAGTACAGTGGTCATAATAAAAAATATTAACTTCCCAGACATTGACTGGGGACATGATTCTGCCTCAACTGCAAAGGGGAGAAGATTCCTCAACTTGCTGCAGGACCACTTTATGGGCCAGTTTGTAGAAGCTCCCACTAGGGGCAATGCTCTTTTGGATCTGATAATCTCTAATGATGCAGAGCTTGTTGGACAAACACTAGGTAATAGTGACCACAATATAATTATATTCCCCCTAAACTATAAGAAGCAAACTCTGTCAGGCAGAGCAAAGACACTGAATTTCAAAAAGGCTAATTTCCCTGGGTTGAGGGCAGCATTTCAGGGCATAGACTGGGAGAAGCTACTGTCACATAATATTGAGGATAAATGGGAGAGCTTTAAATCCACATTGAGTAATTGCACAATTTTTTTTTATTCCTTTAGGTGACAAGTATAAACAGCTAAAATTAACCCCGTGGCTTAGCTGTACAAATCTGGGTCAGCTGGAGCGTTTGAAGATTACAAAGGGCTTCATAAAATCTGTAAAAGGGAGATAACATTAGCAAAAACACGAAACGAACAGCAGGTGGCAAAAGAGAGCAAAACAAATCACAATAAATTATTTAAATATATTAATGCTACAAAACCTAGGTCTGAGCAGGTAGGTCCACTAAATAATGGTAAAGGGGGAGTAGTCACTGAAGATAAGGAAAAGGCAGAGTTACTAAATGTTTTTTTTAGCTCTGTATATACAAAAGAAGAGAAAGGAGCTGACGGCTGTTAGTACATCCAGTAATATACACAATTGGCTAACTGTAGATATAGTCCAAGCTAAGGCCTAGTTCACACGAACGTTTTTTTTGCGGGTGTACGGGCCGTTTTTTTGTGTTCCGTATACGGTCCGTATACGGAACCATTCATTTCAATGGTTCCGCAAAAAAAACGGAATGTGTTCCGTATGCATTCCGTTTCCGTATTTCCGTTTTTCCGTTCCGTTGAAAGATAGAGCTTGTCCTATATTTGGCCGTAAATCACGGGTCGTGGCTCCATTAAAGTCAATGGGTCCGCAAAAAAAACGGAATGCATACGGAACACATCCGTATGTCATCCGTTTTTTGCGGATCACTAATTTAGAAATACCAGGCCCAGCCTACTTTAGCCATGTGTTCGGTGTTTACAAACTTTGCCAAGAGCACATGTGCAGGTGCTGAAACCGGCCCCAGCCTGTCTGCCTTGCAAGATAGCAGCTTCTCAAGATGGATGTGGAGAAATTGATCCTGCTGATCCAGGAACGTCCTCTGCTTTGGGACACTCGGACGGAGGCCTATCACGACCGCATGTGCAAGGAGCGGGCATGGGACGAGGTGACCCGTGACATGTTGCCCAGAGAGTGGGAGAAGGGCACTTCCTCCAAACGCCGAAAATTAGGTATGACAACCCATGTTGATGTGTTTTATGTGTAAAATGCCTATAATGTCATTGTTACTTGTCAAGCAGTGGTGTATATTGGAGTATATTACACAAGCAGGTAAATCAGTATGTTTTTTTATTTAATGTGCACCATGAGGATGTTGTGTTTTCAATGTGAAAGTGCTCAGCACTATATATTGCTTGATTATTCATCAGCCATGGCCACCTGTGGCTCACCTGCTGTACTAAAACCTCAATTATAACCATGGCCTGCTGCAGTCTGATATATATTTCATGTGTGGACATGATTAGAGGTATACTGTGTGTGTACTGTATACTGTATACTTATATTGTGTATCCCTGTAATGTCCAAATATCAAGTGTGAATAATGTTTAACCCCTTAGGGACACAGCCTTTTTACACCTTAGGACCAGGCCATTTTTTGAAAATCTGACCAGTGTCACTTTAAGTGATGATAACTTTAAAACGCTTTGACTTATCCAGGCCATTCTGAGATTGTTTTTTCGTCACATATTGTACTTCATGACACTGGTAAAATAAAGTTAAAAAAAATATTTTTTTTTGCATAAAAAAATGTCAAATTTACCAAAAATTGGGAAAAATTAGCAAATTTCAAAGTTTCAGTTTCTCTACTTCTGTAATACATAGTAATACCCTTAAAAATTGTGATGACTTTACATTCCCCATATGTCTACTTCATGTTTGAATTATTTTGGGAATGATATTTTATTTTTTGGGGATGTTACAAGGCTTAGAAGTTTAGAAGCAAATCTTGAAATTTTTCAGAAATTTACAAAAACCCAATTTTTAGGGAATACTACAGCTCTGAAGTCACTTTGCGAGGCTTACATAATAGAAACCACCCAAAAATTACCCCATTCTATAAACTACACCCCTCAAGGTATTCAAAACTGATTTTACAAACTTTGTTAACCCTTTAGGTGTTGCACAAGAGTCATTGGCAAATGGGGATGAAATTTGAGAATTTCATTTTATTGCCTAATTTTCCATTTTAACCAATTTTTTCCACTAACAAAGCAAGGGTTAACAGCCAAACAAGACTGTATCTTTATTGCCCTGACTCTGCCGTTTACAGAAACACCCCATATGTGGCCGTAAACTACTGTACGGCCACACAGCGGGGCGTAGAGTGAAAGGTGCGCCGTTTGGTTTTTGGAAGGCATGTTTTGCTGGACTGGTTTTTTGACACCATGTCCCATTTGAAGCCCGCTGATGCACCCCTAGAGTAGAAACTCCATAAAAGTGACCCCATCTAAGAAACTACACCCCTTAAGGTATTCAAAACTGATTTTACAAACTTTGTTAACCCTTTAGGTGTTGCACAAGAGTTATTGGCAAATGGGGATGAAATTTGAGAATTTCATTTTTTTGCCTAATTTTCCATTTTAACCCATTTTTTCCACTAACAAAGCAAGGGTTAACAGCCAAACAAGACTGTATCTTTATGGCCCTGACTCTGCCGTTTACAGAAACACGCCATATGTGGCCGTAAACTACTGTACGGCCACACAGCGGGGCGTAGAGTGAAAGGTGCGCCGTTTGGTTTTTGGAAG
The DNA here is from genome assembly GCF_014858855.1 of Bufo gargarizans. Classification (NCBI taxonomy): domain Eukaryota; kingdom Metazoa; phylum Chordata; class Amphibia; order Anura; family Bufonidae; genus Bufo; species Bufo gargarizans. Next base: position 301,776,846 of record NC_058082.1, on the reverse strand, counting down.
GCATGTTTTGCTGGACAGTTTTTTTGAAACCATGTCCCATTTGAAGCCCCCCTGATGCACCCCTAGAGTAGAAACTCCATAAAAGTGACCCCATCTAAGAAACTACACCCCTCAAGGTATTCAAAACTGATTTTACAAACTTTGTTAACCCTTTAGGTGTTGCACAAGATTTAATGGAAAATAGAGATACAATTTCAAAATTTCACTTTTTTTGGCAGATTTTCCATTTTAATATTTTTTTTCCAGTTACAAAGCAAGGGTTAACAGCCAAACAAAACTCATTATTCATGGCCCTGATTCTGTAGTTTACAGAAACACCCAATATGTGGCCGTAAACTGCTGTACGGGCACACGGCAGGGCGTAGAGGGAAAGGTGCGCCGTATGGTTTTTGGAAGCCAGATTTTGCTGGACAGTTTTTTTTTACACCATGTCCCATTTGAAGCCCCCCTGATGCACCCCTAGAGTAGAAACTCCAAAAAAGTGACCCCATCTAAGAAACTACACCCCTCAAGGTATTCAAAACTGATTTCACAAACTTTGTCAACCCTTTAGGTGTTGCACAAGATTTAATGGAAAATAGAGATACAATTTCAAAATTTCACTTTTTTTGGCAGATTTTCCATTTTAATATTTTTTTTCCAGTTACAAAGCAAGGGTTAACAGCCAAACAAAACTCATTATTCATGGCCCTGATTCTGTAGTTTACAGAAACACCCAATATGTGGCCGTAAACTGCTGTACGGGCACACGGCAGGGCGTAGAGGGAAAGGTGCGCCGTATGGTTTTTGGAAGCCAGATTTTGCTGGACAGTTTTTTTTACACCATGTCCCATTTGAAGCCCCCCTGATGCACCCCTAGAGTAGAAACTCCAAAAAAGTGACCCCATCTAAGAAACTACACCCCTCAAGGTATTCAAAACTGATTTCACAAACTTTGTCAACCCTTTAGGTGTTGCACAAGATTTAATGGAAAATAGAGATACAATTTCAAAATTTCACTTTTTTGGCAGATTTTCCATTTTAATATTTTTTTTCCAGTTACAAAGCAAGGGTTAACAGCCAAACAAAACTCATTATTTATGGCCCTGATTCTGTAGTTTACAGAAACACCCCATATGTGGTCGTAAACCGCTGTACGGGCACACGGCAGGGCGCAGAAGGAAAGGAATGCCATACGGTTTTTGGAAGGCAGATTTTGCTGGACTGGTTTTTTTGACACCATGTCCCATTTGAAGCCCCCTGATGCACCCCTAGAGTAGAAACTCCAAAAAAGTGACCCCATTTTAGAAACTACGGGATAGGGTGGCAGTTTTGTTGGTACAAGTTTAGGGTACATATGATTTTTGGTTGCTCTATATTACACTTTTTGTGCGGCAAGGTAACAAGAAATTGCTTTTTTGGCACCGTTTTTTTTTTTTTGTTATTTACACCATTCATCTGACAGGTTAGATCATGACGTAATTTTAAAGAGCAGGTTGTCACGGACGCGGTGATACCCAATATGTATACAATTTTTTTTATTTATGTACGTTTTACACAATAATTTCATTTTTAAAACAAAAAAAATGTTTTAGTGTCTCCATAGTCTAAGAGCCATAGTTTTTTAAATTTTTGGGCGATTATCTTAAGTAGGGTCTCATTTTTTGTGGGATGAGATGACGGTTTGATTGGCACTATTTTGGGGTGCACATGACTTTTTGATTGCTTGCTATTACACTTTTTGTGACGGAAGATGACAAAAAATGGCTTTTTTTACACCGTTTTTATTTTAATTTTTTTACGGTGGTCATCTGAGGGGTTAGTTCATGTGATATTTTTATAGAGCCGTTCAATACGGACGCGGCGATACCTAATATGTATACTTTTTTTTTTATGTAAGTTTTACACAATGATTTCATTTTTGAAACAAAATAAATCATGTTTTAGTGTTTCCATAGTCTAAGAGCCATAACTTTTTCAGTTTTTGGGCGATTATCTTGGGTAGGGTATGATTTTTGCGGGATGAGATAACGGTTTGATTGTTACAATTTTGGCGTAGATGCGACTTTTTTGATCACTTTTATTACCTTTTTTTGGGAAGTAAGGTGGGCAAAATTCCAATTTCATCATAGTTTTTAATTTTTTATTTTTATGGCGTTCACCGTTCGGGTAAAGTAACATGACCGTTTTATAGATCAGGTCGTTACGGACGCGGCGATACCAAACATGTGTAGGGAATTTTATTTTTTTCATTTTTAATCAGTGATAAATGTGTTTTTTGATTTTTACTTTATTTTTCACTTTTTTCACTTTTTTTTTGACCCAGACCCACTTGGTTCTTGAAGATCCAGTGGGTCTGATGTCTGTAAAATACAGTACAGAACCTATATAGGTATCTGTAACTGTATTTTACTTACACTGAACAGATCTATGCTTTCAGCACAGATCTGTTCAGCACCATGGACAGCAGGACGCCTGAGAGGCGTCCTGTTGCCATGGGAACCTTCCCCGTCTGCTCAGTAGTGGCCAGAACTTCGCAGACGGGGAAGGGTAAGGACGGGGCTTGGGGGGGCTGCCTGGGAGCTCTCTCCCTCTCCCATCGGGGGGCTGCAAAGGCACAGCAGCCCCCCGATCGGAGAGGGAGGGAGCTCCCTCTTACTGTTAACCTTTTCCATACAGCGGTCCGTACGGACCGCTGTATGGAAAGGGTTAAACGGCTGACATCGCATCACCGATGTCAGCCGTTTATACCAGGGTGCCAGCAATGTGCTGGCACCCTGGTATAACCCACTAGACGCCAACGATTACGCAATGGGAGGCGGGCGGGGGATCGCGATCCCGCCTACCGCACCGCCCGCCTCCCGCACCGCCCGCACCGCCCGCAACCCTCCCCCTGCACCTCCCACCGGGCAAAAATCACTAAGGGGTGCAGGGGGGAGGGATACATTTATATTTTACAAATGCAAAAGTTTCTGATCCCCGCGGTCAGGGACCGCGGGGATCAGAAACTGCAGAAATCGCAGCAAACCGCAGGTCTGAATTGACCTGCGGTTTGCCGCGATCGCCGACATGGGGGGGTCACGGGACCCCCCCGCGCATTTAGCCTAGGTGCCTGCTCAATGATTTGAGCAGGCACCGGGTTCCGATCACTGCCAGCCGCACGGCAGTGATCGAAAATGCACAGGGCGTACATGTACGCCCTGTGTCCTTAAGTACCAGGGCACAAGGGCGTACCTGTACGCCCTGTGTCCTTAAGGGGTTAAAGACCTGTTATGATTCCCGGGTTACAACAATCCTACTATTTTGCAGGTTATTCAGCCTATTAGGTTAGAAAATCTCCAGTATATGGTATACTAAATTAAGTATTTGCCGGTTTTAATGTAGTAGTAACCATATTTTGTCATGTGATTTTATACGTGTGATTACATTTTTTACGTTACAATTGTTGGTATGTTATATTTCTACAGTCCAACGCTTAAAGACTCGCTGGCAGTCGTGCCGGGATCAGTTCCGCCGGGAACGAGTTCAGGCCATGGGCAAAAGTGGTGATGGAGGCGTCCGAAAGAAGCCATACCTTTATACCCGGCAGTTGGCTTTCTTAAAGCCAGTGCTGGACCTTAGGCCGTAAGTATGAAATGCCTAGATTATTTAGAATGTTTGCTTAGGAATGTCCCCAAATCTATTATTAGTGGCTTATTTTTAGTTAAAAAATTTTCATTTTACCAGTAATGTTTTATAGGCTAGTATACAACTATGGCTTGAGTGCTTAAGCCAGGTACATGTTGTTATAATATCTAGTGTGAATATACTGCCCTTGTCACCACAATGATCACTAAAGTATTCCAGCTACCATTGTTTATCCTGATATGACCGGAACAAATGGCTAACATTATAAACAGGTGAGGATAGCGATAAGGGACAACCATCTGTGCAGCTCTATATTAACATAATAAGGATCTCCAAACGCCTTTTCAGATTGATTAGTTATCCTGATATTCAATATTTGACACGTTTACTGGACCCATGTCATCCAGTGTGGGTTACGAAATGTGGCTTATATGTTCATACAATGTATATATATATATATATATATACCAATCTTATTTACATTACTCTCTCATTCCACAGCACCGTTGACAGCCTGGAAGAGCAGAGAGGCCTGGAGTCTACAACCAGTGATGAGGAGCGTGTGGCTGCTCCACAGGATTCCCCTTCTCTGGCCACTGAAGAGCCACTACTGTCGCAACCGTTGGATCCGGCAGAGAGGGAGGAGTCTTCTGCTGTGGAGGTTGGGGCTGAGGTTCATTCGAGCCCCGAACCTTTATTAAGGAGACCATCACGGCGGAGAAGGGGCGCACCACAGCCTGCCGAACCTGCCTTAAATACTCGAGCCATTGTTGAAAGTCAGGTGCTCGAGTATTTAAGGCAGAGAAGGATTGAGGGCAAGGAAGAAAGAATGCTCAGTGGCCTAGCGCCACTTATCGAACCTTTGTCTGCTGAAAAGCAAGATATATTTGTTTCGGTTATGGCTACTGTAGCCAACATTCTAAAAAGCCCTATGGACCCAGTGGAGCTAGTGCGGGCAGTCCATAATGTACATTGTCGGGCTTTAACTATAAGCGTTGGCACATCAGCCCAACCAGGGCCCAGTATGTATTTCCAACAGCCCATCCAGCAAACTTATTCCCAGCCCCTATTTTCTCAGGAACATGATTTTGCCCCTCGACCCCCTTGTCCTGTACCAAGGATTAGATACCCACCACCCCCTAATGTGGCTGGCCCAAGCACACAGGGCCCTTTTATGCGGGAATTATCCGAAATGTAATTTGTTTTTTGTTTATTTGTTGGGTATTTGATAGCTGAATATGAAGCACTTTTATTTTTACCATGGAAAATGTTAATTAAAAATATATACAAAGACTGCAAAAATCTCTATCCTTTTATTAGCATCAACATTTAAACAGTATACAACATTACATGTTTGAATTACATCACTACACTCCAAACGTCATACACATCTTTTTATTGATGAATCATTACAACTTGGGCTGGAAATACACATAAAGTCAACGCTGCTCAACCTTCCGGAATCATGTTGTATGTGCTTGAATAATCTCCGAATCCGGGACCTTGGACAGCATCTTTAAAAGTCTTCGGCATGCCTCGGGGAAAAATGACAAGTTTGGAATAAGTATTGCAACATATGGGTGCGTATGCAATCATAACACAAGTCGGATTTCGTTTTGAAGAGGTATTAGAGGGTTGTTGTATACAATCAAATATCTGATTTTTGTAGTCCGGAAAATTGACTAATTTCGCAATTTCAACTACACAAATGTTATTTGACAATTCATACAATATAACCCCAGCCCACAAGCCCACGTCAAGGGTCCTCTTTGTCTTGTGAGTCCCTACACTATCAATATATAACCCCACCACCAACCAAAAAAGTAAATAAAAAACTAGGAAAATAAAGTTACTAGGATTACCAGAGTCCAGATTATTTTACACTCTGCCATGAATTACGCCCATCTGCCACGGCACTGCTCCCTCAGGACTTGAAAAATATTCTTCATAGAGGGCCCGAACTGCAAGGGCTGCAGTTCCAGGTCGTCCGTGAAGGGTCTGGTCCAATCCTCCGGAAGAAGAATATGTACCAGATTCCAAATCCTCAACTTCTGAGGGACCATCATTAATCCTGACAAAGTTATGCAGGATGACACACGCTTGAATAACCCGGGTGGCATTCTCCGGTGCCATCTGTAAGGATGACAGGAATACTCTCCACTTCTGTGTGAGTATTCCAAACGCACACTCAACATACCGACGAGCTCTACTCAGCCGATAGTTGAAGATACGTCTGCTGTCATCCAGGTTGCGTCTGGGAAAGGGTCGCATGACATGTGGTGCCAAAGCAAACCCTTCATCAGCCACAATTACAAATGGAGCCGGTGGTCCCGCAGAACCTGGCAGCAATCTGGGCTCTGGTAGGGCAAGCTGGTTGGCTCGAAGTCTCTCACACATTCTGGAAGCACTGAAAATGCGCGCATCTGCAGTGCTACCATATGCCCCAATATCCACAATTATAAACTTGTAATTACTGTCAGCCAAGGCCATTAGCACGACAGAGAAATACTGTTTATAATTGTAGTACAGGGACCCTGAGTGAGGCGGCTTCTTAACACGAATGTGTTTGCCATCCAGTGCCCCAATGCAGTTGGGAAACTGCGCATCACCATAAAAACCCTCAGCTATTCGGATCCAATCCTCAGCCTTGGGCTCTGGCATCACCGCTTCCCTGAGTCGCTGCCAAATCACATCACATGTTTGACGAACTATCATAGAAATCGTCGAGACTCCCAGCAGGAACTCAAAATGCAGAGATACAAATGAATTCCCTGTTGCCAAGAATCTGAAAAACAAAAAGAAAAAAAAGATTATATACTATAACATTCACCGTTTACAACTAATATAACCAAAGTGGTTGGTCACCCGCTCAGTAAATATGTATAGGCGCTAGTCGTCTAGCCTGAATCACCCAGTCAGATCAAATGGAAAATGGAAAAATAGTAGTGTAGACGTGCACTCTATATGTGTGTGTCTCCTGGTATAGAGTGCCCGTCTACACTACTATTTCTATATTTACCATAGAAAATTTTGGCGCAACACTATGACACATAACAAAATGATAACATTAATAACATGTAATACTATGCACATTCTATAAAATAAACGATGCATACCTCAACGTGACGATGAGCCGTTCCTCTGGAGAAATGCAGCGCCTCATATTTGTGTCCTGGTAGGTGAGGCCAGGGCGCAGAGTCGCTAGCAACAAGTCAAAGCTGCTCACAGACATACGACAATACCGATGAAATTTATCAGGATGCTGTCGCAGATCCACGTACAGCGTGTGGAAATGACCCTTCCTGTGCCGCTGAGAGACAATAGGGTGAACCCACTGCCTCCTCCTCCTCGGTTCCACGTTCTGCAGAGTTGGCTGCGGATCGAAGTCCCGAGAAAGCAGCCAGCACAAGAGAACCAGTTCCTCCTCAGCCATGATACAGCAGAAAATTGTAGCCAGAAACCAATGTCTGCCAAACACAGGATTCCAAATACGCTCTCAATGCTGAAACAAGCTGATGAAAATGGAGTCACAATATCACATGACCAACTTAAATAGGGGGTGTGAAAAAGGGATGTGGCCTAAACTGATGATGTCCAACCTTTTCTATTTCGCTTCTGATCCGCAAAAAACGGATTAAAAACGGAAACCATACGGCTATTCTTTGCGGACATACGGAACGGAAACGGAACGGAAACGGAAACACAACGGAAGTCAAAAACGGACCAACGGATCCGTGAAAAACGGACCGCAAAAAACTAGAAAAGCCATACGATCGTGTGAACTAGGCCTAAGTTAAATGAGGTAAATGTGAACAGGGCTCCGGGTCCAGATGGATTACACCCAAGAGTGCTTAAAGAGCTCAGTTCAGTCATTGCTGTGCCCCTGTTTAAAATTTTTTAAGATTCTCTAGATACTGGTACAGTGCCAAGTGATTGGCGCAAGGCAAACGTGGTGCCCATATTCAAAAAAGGATCAAGGTCCTTCACAGGTAATTATAGCCCTATAGGCTTGGAAAGTATAGTTTGTAATAGGATTGAAAACTGGCTGAAGGACTGTGTCCAGAGAGTTGTAGTCAACGATTCCTATTCAGAATGGTCCCGGGTTATAAGTGGTGTACCCCCAAGGTTAAGTGCTGGGCCCTTTATTATTTAATTTATTTATTAAATGAAACCTGTCACCTCCAAAAAACATCCTAAGCCGCCAGCAGTACCTGCCAGTAGCCAGCAGCGTGTTTCCGATGATAGTTTTCTTCCTGAAGGCCGATGCGGCTAACGCTCAGAAAAACGTTCCTTTATCCTCTGCCGGCGAGCTTCTCTAGTCATTCTTGAAGTCAAGGGGGCAGCGGCCTCCTTGCTTCAAGTCAAGATAACCACGCCCCCTTCTCTGCCACTTTGCTGTGACTGACAGCTGACAGTTCTGCTGGCTTTGCCGAACTCTCTGCATAAGCGCTGTAAGTCACTAGTGATGAGCCGCAGTAGTCATATTCGAATTCGCGATATTTCCCAAATATTTTGTAGAATATTCGTTATATTCTGTGATTTTTTTACTCGAAATATGCAAATTTTTGTCATGCGAATTTTTATCGCAAATTTTTAAATTGCCGAGCAAAAACACGATTCCTCCCTGCTTCTTGCTTGTGGGCCAATGAGTCATAGCTCTATATCGAATATATTCGTTTTTTTGAATATGCGTAATATTCTAAAACAAGAATACAGCCAATATTCGAAAAAACGAATGTAGAGCAATTTAGCTAATATAGTGCTATAATCATTTTTGAGAAAGAAATTGCAACTATTAGACAAAGAAGATTATAGCACTATATTAGCTAAATTGCTCTACATTTGTTTTTTTCGAATATTGGCTATATTGCTATATATTCTTGTTTTAGATATATTACAAAATATTCGAAAAAATGAATATATTCGATATAGTGCTATATATTAGTTTTTTAGAATATTCATCATTTTTCCCATTTAAAGTCATGATTCCTCCCTGCTTTTTGCTTGTGGGCCAATGAGTCATTGGAATGAGGAATCATGTTTTTACTCGGTCGGCAATTTAAAAATTTGTGATAAAAATTCGCATTACGAAAATTCGCAATAAAAAAATCTTGAATATTCGAAATTACTAATATATATCACTATATTCTAAATATTTGCGAATTTTCAAATTACCTATATTCGCGATAAAAATGTGAAATTCGAATATTCGTGATCAACACTATCAGTCACAGCGAAGGAGCAGGGAAGGGGGTGTGGGTATCTTGACTTGAAGCAAGGAGGCCGCTGACTAGAGAAGCATGACTAGAGAAGCGCGCCAGCAGGGGATAAAAGAAAGTTTTCTGAGCTTCAGCCGCATTGGCCTTCAGGAAGAATATTATCGTCGAAAACACGCTGCTGGCTATTGTCAGGTACTGCTGGCGGCTTGGGATGGTTTTTGGAGGTGACGGGTTCCCTTTAATGATATTGAGTACGGGATTAATAACACCATTTCTATTTTTGCAGTTGACACTAAGCTATGTAGAACTGTACAGTCTATGGAAGATGTCCATATGCTACAAGCTGACTTGAACACTCTGAGTGATTGGGCATCAACTTGGCAAATGAGGTTCAATGTGGACAAATTTAAAGTTATGCATCTTGGTAATAATCTCTGTGCTTCATATGTCCTAAGTGATGTAACACTGGTAGAGTCACTGTCACGCTGGACAGGATACAAGATACACAGAATACAACCAAACAAGTGTCTAGGCAAGAAGCTGGGGATGCAGGTCACGTCCTGACGAATCCCTACCAGCTCTCCCTTGACTTCTATGCCCACGTTCAGACTCTGAAGGTTGTAGTGAATAGTGATGAGCGAGAGGTGACATATTCGATTTCGCGATATATCGCGAATATTCGAATGAATATTCGTGTTATATTCGTCAAAATCGAATATTCGTAATTATTTCAATTTTCGCGAATAATATGCGATTATTTTAATCGCGTGTTGCGATTTTTCTAGTATAATAGTATAAGGCAATGGTATTTTACGAAATTTCGTACTATTGCTCTAACTTCGTCTTTTAGAATATTACGAATATTCTAAAAGACGAAGTTAGAGCAATATTACGAAATTTCGTAAAATACACATATATATTGTAATTTAGCTAATATAGTGCTATAATCATTTTTTTTTCTTTCATTTTTTTTCCCTCTTCTGAACTTAAGCTTTGTAAAATATGTACACTGTTAAAAAAAGTTAATATAGCAGTATATTAGCTAAATTACAATATATATGTGTATTTTACAAAATTTCGTAATATTGCTCTAACTTCGTCTTTTAGAACATTCGTAATATTCTAAAAGACGAAGTTAGAGCAATAGTAGGAAATTTCGTAAAATACACATATATGGAATATAGCAGTGCGAAGCTGAAATTGCGATGCGATTAATATAACACGAAATAATCGCATGGTGATTTCTACTTAGTACTGCTATAGTCCATATTCGGCGAATATGGAATATAGCAGTACTATACTTCGAGTTATATTCATCGCATGGCGATTTCAACTGATGGACTATAGCAGTACTAAGTAGAAATCACCATGCGATTATTTCGTGTTATATTAATCGCATCGCAATTTCAGCTTCGAACTGCTATATTCCATATATGTGTATTTTACGAAATGTCCTACTATTGCTCTAACTTCGTCTTTTAGAATATTACGAATATTCTAAAAGACGAAGTTAGAGCAATATTACGAAATTTCGTAAAATACACATATATATTGTAATTTAGCTAATATACTGCTATATTAATTTTTTTTAACAGTGTACATATTTTACAAAGCTTAAGTTCAGAAGAGGGAAAAAAAATTAGAGAAAAAAAAAATGATTATAGCACTATATTAGCTAAATTACAATATATATGTGTATTTTACGAAATTTCGTAATATTGCTCTAACTTCGTCTTTTAGAATATTCGTAATATTCTAAAAGACGAAGTTAGAGCAATAGTACGAAATTTCGTAAAATACACATATATGGAATATAGCAGTGCGAAGCTGAAATTGCGATGCGATTAATATAACACGAAATAATCGCATCTGTCTTGCTTGCCAATCTATAATTGGGTTATGTTTTGTCAACCACGGTAAACCTAAGACTATAGGAGCGGGCAAGTCCTTCATGACAAAACAAGACATGATCTCAACATGTGAATCACCCACCCTTAACTGAATACCATGAGCAATATGAGTGAGACTCCTTTGAGAAAGAGGGGAAGAATCAATTGCGAAAACCGGGATCTCTCTTTCTAAAGTGCAAGTACTTAGACCCAGATTTTGAAGAGAAAGAAAATCAATAAGGTTTACCCCAGCACCACAGTCAATGAATACTTCAACAAAAATGTTTCTTGAGTCTAGTGCCACCATAGCTGGAAGGAGAAAACAAGTATTACAGGGAGCTTGCATACCTACTTGCTCCACCACCCCATTCACACTACCAAGAGTCAGGGATGTTTTTTTTTTTCTTTAAGTAAACCTTATTTGTGATTCTTTCCATCAACATGCGGTTTAACAAAAGGACAAGCAAAAACAAAATGACCACTTTTCCCACAGTAATGACATAGTTTATGCAACCTCCTAAAGTTCCTACTACCAGAATGGATAGACACCTGACCCAGCTGCATGGGTTCCTCCCCTACCCCAGAGTTACATGTCATATCACCCTGGGGAGCAGGTGAGACTAAACCACTCACAGAAGGGATCCCTTGCGCGAAGGGAACCTTACACCTCTCTCTAATACGTCTATCTAACCGTACTGCCAAAGACATAGCATTCTCCAATGTATCCGGGTACTCATGAAAAGCAAGGGCATCTTTCAATCTCTCAGATAACCCCTGACAAAACGGACTACGTAACACGGGGTCATTCCACTCTGACTCAGTAGCCTATCTCCTAAACTTAACGCAGTAAGCCTCTGCAGTATGTTCACCCTGTAATAAATTACGCAATTTAGATTCCGCCATCGAGACCCAATCTGGACCATAATAAATTAATCCCAGGGCAGGATACAAGATACACAGAATACAACCAAACAAGTGTCTAGGCAAGAAGCTGGGGATACAGGTCACCTCCTGACAAATCCCTACCAGCTCTCCCTAGACTTCTATGCCCACGTTCAGACCCTGAAGGTGGGAATGAACGTGTCCCCGTGCCTAGGCTGAAGATACCCTAAAATCTCTAAGATGGTGAAAGGGGGAAAGAGGCAGCCTGCTCCGTCAGGACCTGGAGGGGGCAGGCGTCTCTCTAACAGCCCAGACAGACAATCACAAGAAAAACAAAACAAACTTATCTTGTTAGTGAGCAGGAACAGCAAATCCTTCCTTCCTTCCTTTCAGCAAGACAGAAGCTATAACCCGCACAGGACACTGGGAGTGAGCGTAATTTAAACTCAAACCAACGACCCCACCCAGTGCACCTGAAGGGAGGCAGATACAGCTCAACTCCAAAACAAAAACAAAAGGCTACACACGTGCTGCTAACCTGGCAGACCTCCGCACATAACCTGAGCAGGGCATGACAGTCACTTATAGAGAAAGAGTTGGGTGTCCTTCTGGATGGTAGATTAAATTACAGCATACAATGTCATTCAGCTGCTTCTAAGGCCACCAGGATATTGTCATCCATTAATTGAGGCATGGACTCGCGGGGCAGGGATATAATACTACCACTTTACAAAGCGTTGGTGTGGCCTGATCTGGAATATGCAGTTCAGTTCTGGGCACCAATCCATAGAAAGGATGCACTACAGCTGAAAAAGTACAGAGGAGAGCGACTAAAATGATAAGGGGCATGGAGGGTCTTAGTTATGAAGAAAGATTTAAAGAATTGAATTTATTTAGTCTTAATAAGAGACGTCTAAGGGGGTACATGATTAACCTATACAAATATATAAATGGGCCATACAAAAAATACGATGAAAAACTGTTCCATGTAAAATGCGCTCAAAAGACAAGGGGGCACTGCCTCCGATTGGAGAGGAAAAAGTTCAGTCTCCAGAAGCGTCAAAACTTCTTTACTGTAAGAACGTGGTCACAGCAGGAACAGTGGACAGTTTTAAAAAGGGTTTAGATGAATTCTTAAAAGTAAACAACATTAATGCTTATGAAAACGTGTAGAAATCTGAGTCTCCTGGGATTCGAATCCCCACCTATCCCTTGGTTGAACTTGATGGACTTATGTCTTTTTTCAACCGTATTAACTATGTAACTTTGTAAATAATCCCCCTGAGTAAAATCAACGTGTTTCAACCGTTGAAAATGATTTCAATTGCTTTCATTCCCCTTTTTGCTTAAAACGCAGTTACATGCCTGCACCTGAATACTTTATACTATGAATCCATGAAGAAGACCTATCTTATGGTTGAAACACATTGATTTTATGCAGGTGGATTATTTGTTTATACATTTTTTTTAAATGAAGAAATAAAGAATTATAAATTTTACTCGCTGGATCCATTTGGACTTTTTTTGCTGCACCTTTAAACAGGGGTTGTACCCACTTCTCCAACCCGGCGCTCTCCTGCCCTACAGGTGGGAGCCCTTCTTCTGCCATCCGCTTTTCCTCATTTTCCACATCATCTAATATCGATCAGACCTGGCCCCCTAAGGGGTGCAGACTGGATAGTATTGGTTAGCACCCTGGCACTGGAATAATAAATTCCTCCATCTTATGGGTATTGCGTTACATATCTTATTTCAGGGCTGATGTAGTAATAAGTACATTTAGGAATAAATAAATGGCGGAGACCACAAGGGCTGAAGGTTTTATAAGGCTGTGACATCACAGGAGATGGCTATCTGCAGATTGACTGGCCGCATGGCATTATGCGTGGTCTTGTGTTCCCGGGTTGTCTCCTCTACACTTAGTTTTTCTTTGTGACACGTGCAGCCTCCATTTTAGGAAAACTTTATTCGTTACGATGAAGCATGAAGAAATTCAGATTTATTGTTGTGAATTAAAGTTTTCCTAAACTTCGGACTGACTTCCGCTTTGAATGCTTCCCTTCACTCAACACTATAGGAAAGGAAACTCCACATATTTATAGATATTTTAAGGAAAACTAAGGTTACCTAAATGTGGAGAAGAAATAAGGACATGAAATGTAACGTGACCTTTTTTTAAGTTGAAATCTGGACTTATTCTTAAAGTACAGTATATATTGGTAAAACATGTTTTGTGGGTTGAGTGGATCTCTTAGGTCATATATTACATCCACGAAACATAAAACAATTTGTACTGTTACCTTAGCTCAACTAAAACAAACTTTTAATGGAAGCCAGAGTGATATTTTTACATGAAGCATACACATAGAATGCAGCATATGGTGCCTGCAGTGGTTAAAATATTGGCTACATACCAAAAGTAACGGGCTTCCAAGTATGTATAAATCAAGCCGCTCAAATATCTTACAGGCAACCAATGAGGAGACCACCAGAAGGGAGAACTTATCCAAAACCCCCTGAAGTCTGTCAGTATCGATAGAAAAAAAGAAATCACACATTGGTTTATTTTCAACACACCTAAATTAGAATTCCTGAACATTAAACAGAACCGTATGATGGCAGGAAAGGCTGTTAAAGGTTTTTAGCATTGTCATTGAGCAATATTATAACTGCTACCACTGACATATCTAGTAAAGTAGGACATCAGTGCAAGTTAATTAAGATAATTAAGGACTCATTCTCAAGATCTTTGATATGTTGTTCTGTTATTTTTCAAATGTCCATTCATTCCCCCATGTCTCTGTTCTTATTGTATATATATTGCTGTTTCTTCCTATATTCTTGTAGTACACCTGATGAAGAGACTGGTGATTTCTCGAAAGCTCGCTCTGTAACATCATTACTTCTATTTTTTGTTAGCCATTAAAAGTTATCAAACCTGCAATACTCTTATTTTGTTTCTCTTAAGGCTCATTCACACGACCGTTGGTGTCCGGTGCCCATGCTGTGGACCGCAAATTGTGGTCCGTAATGCATGGGCGCCTTCCGTAGGGAAGGCGCATGGGGATCGCAGACCCATTCACTTGAATGGGTCTGTGATCCATCCGTTCCGCAAAAAGATAGAGCATGTTCTATTTTTTTGCGGTGCGGAGGCACGGAACAGAACCCCAGAAAGCACTCCGTAGTGCTTCCGTAGTGTTCCGTTCCGTGCTTACGTTCTGCATCTCCGGATTTGCGGACCCATTGAAATGAATGGGTCCGCATCCGTGATTCGGAATGACAACGGAACGGTGCCCGTGTATTGCGGATCCGCAAATGCGGTCGCAATCCAGGAACGGGACACCAACGGTCGTGTGAACGAGCCCTTAATGAGAGCACTAAACAAGTTAATTGTTTTATTGTAATGTATGGCAAAGGGCAGTTTATTTTGTTTGTTAACCTCTTAACGCTTAGTTTCATATTATTATGTTGTGATGGTGGAGGATCAGAAGCTGGGCAGCACCACTGATTGCAGGTGCCAGCTGTATTACATCCAGCCAATTTTTTTCTGGACAAGTTATCAAAAAATCTGCCAACATTTTTTAAGGACAAATTGGAAAACTATGATAAATTATAAAGATGTATTTATTTTATGCACTTATATAGCGCTACTATATTCTGTAGCGCTTTACAGACATTAGCATCACACTGTCCCCAATGGGGCTCACAATCTAAGTTCCCTATCAATATGTCTTTGGAGTGTGGGAGGAAACCAGAGATCTTGGAGGCAACCGGAGTACCCCCACGCAAACATCCAAACTCCATGCAGATGTTGTCTTTTGTCGGATTCAAACCTAGGACCCCAGCGCTGCAAGGCACCAGTTCTAACCACTGAGCCACCGTGCCATGTCTGTAGGACAGACACTAATAGTAAACAAATTACTAGCATTTACTGTGACCTCTAAAATGCTGAGAATTGCCATCAAAGTGACCTATTCAAGGACCTCTAGCCTCAACAGAAAATCACGGATGCAGACACTGGAATTTTGGGACAGTTGGCAACCCTGCTCTCAATGTCAGCAGCAGAGACAACTCAGATCCCAAAAGTTTTCAGGTTTCGTGGTCAATGGTAACTGTGTTATCTCAGCTCTGAAGTCCAATCTACAGCCCACGAATTCAGTCGCCAGCTGCTGTGTAGTTATCATGGCAGCTTGGGTTTTCTGAAATCCCCAAGGCCTGTCACGTTTCAGCCTCTATTACATGCTAGCAAGATATAATAGAGTGCCTGCAAAAATGCCTGTACACTGATATACAGAAGTAATACAGTGTATATAGTACAAGCAATCAAACAGGTCACAGGTTCAACAGATTACAGGTCAATGTCCCACAAGGGTACGGCCACATGGTCAGGTTTCCTGGTGCAGTTTTGGAGCCAAAATCAGCAGTGGAACATAAAAGGACAGAAAGTTTAAAAGACAGATGTGACCTCTCCTTGTTTTTTTTTTATTCAATCCTGATTTTGGTTTCCAAAACTGCATCAGATAAAAGTTATACAAAATTAGAAAGTTATACAATATACTAGATGCACCCCCAAAATGGTGCAGTTAAACTATAACTTGCCCCGCAAAAAACAAGCCCTCATATAATTATTTATAAGGAAAAATAACAAAAAGGTATGGCTTTTGAAATGTAAAGATGAAAAAAATTGGTCATTTGATATTGATGGCTTATCCTCAGGACTGATACCCAAGCTGTTCTGCAGAAGCTCTGATGCTGGGACTGCAGCTCTGTCCTTTGTATGTTGTGGAAGTTGCACAGCTCTCATTCACTTCAGTGGGAGAAGTAACCAGCTCCATCACTACACAATGGATGGAGCTGCACAACTGTTGATTGACTGGGGTCCAGACAATCAGATATTAATTTCCTACCCTGAGGACAGGCAATCAATATAAGGCTTCATGCACACGACCGTATGTGTTTTACGGTCCGCGGATCAGCAAAAAAAACTGATGACGTCCGTATGTCATCCATTTTTTTTGCAGATCTATTGTAACAATGCCTATCCTTGTCCACAAAACGGACAAGAATAGGACATGTTCTATTTTTTTTTTGCGAGGCTACGGAACAGACATACTGATGCAGACAGCACACGGTGTGTTGTCTGCATTTTTTGCGGACCCATTGGAATGAATGGGTCCACATCCTATCCGCAAAAAAACGGAACGGACACGGAAACAAAATACGTTTGTGTGCATGTAGCCTTAGGGTGCAGCCTAATTTGGTACTTAAAGGGTTTTTCCAGTAACTTTAGGCTACTTGCACAGGAACGTTGTTTGTTTTTGTGTTCGTTCAGTTTTTTTTGCGGATAGGATGCGGACCAATTCATTTAAATGGGTCCTCAAAAAATGCGGACAGCACACCGTGTGCTGTCCGCATCAGTATGTCTGTTCCGTAGCCCTGCAAAACAAATTGAACATGTCCTATTCTTGGCCGTTTTAGGCATTGTTACAATGGATCCCCAAAAAACGGATGGCATACGGATATCATCCTTTTTTTTGCGGACTGCAAAACACATACGGTCATGTGCATGTAGCCTTAAAGTGACCATCCGGTCAAGAAAAGTCACCATGTAAGGGTTCAGTTTGTTCCCCAGTTAGGCTACATGCACATGAATGTACGTGTTTTGCGGTCCACAAATTGCGGATTTGCAAAAAAAATGGATGACACCCGTATGCCATCCGTTTTTTTTGCAGATCCATTGTAACAATGCCTAAAACGGACAAGAATAGTACATGTTCCATTTTTTTTTGCGAGGCTACAGAACGGACACACTGATGCGGACAGCACACAGTGTGCTGTCCGCATTTTTGCTGACCCATTGAAATGAATGGGTCCGCATCCTATCTGCAAAAAAAACTGAATGGACACGAAAACAAACAACGTTCATGTGCATGTAGCCTAAGGCCTCTTGCACACGACTGTATGGCTTTTTCAGTATTTTGCGATTCGCAAGAAACGGATCCGCAAAAAATACAGATGACGTCCGTGTGCATTCAGTTTTTTTGCGGAACGGAACAGCTAGCCCCTGATAGAACAGTATTATCCTTGTCCGTTATGCGGACAATAATAGGACATGTTCTATCTTTGAACGTAACAGAAAAAAGGAAATACGGAAGGCATATGGAGTACCTTCAGTTTTTTGGGCGGATACATTGAAATGAATGGTTCCATATACGGTCCGTATGTGGAACGCAAAAAATGGAACGTAAACGGAAAAAATAAACGTTCGGGTGCAAGAGGCCTTAATGTGAATTTTTTTTTTCTAGAACCAGAGGGTCACTTTAAATAAATGTCAAATCTGCTGGGACCGACTGACCATCTAATACGTATGGAGGCAGATGTCAGGGAAGATGAGGATAGAGTAGGAATTCATCTACCTGATTCTCTTGTTCTTTAGGAGAGAATGCACTAAGTACTCTGCAGTGCATGTACTGTATGTGTATAGAAGGGTCAGGAGAGATAGCTGTTGGCCGAAGGAGCTTTTGTCTGACAGCTGTTTGGTCAAACTAAGTGATACGTGTCTATAGCTCAATATGCTTTTTATTGCCAATATTTACTGTGAGCTGCAAAATGATTTTAATTGCAATCTGAATGACCTGCTTAGGAGAATATGTCACTTTTTTTTTTACTAAATAAAAGTAGATCAGATAAACCAGACATATATATTTTTTTTATCAGTTTCTATTTTTTTTAATTCTATTTCAAGTAAAGATTTTGGGGGCGACCATCTCTCATAAGCTGCTGTTAAGCATTAAGAAATGTGCTTCACAGCAGCCACCATGGCCATACACTCAATAGTCTGGAGAGAGCTCATTGAGTTCTATAGGAAAGTGTTCTAGGCATGCTCTGTGACCTGTGCAGAGGTCATTGTACAGGGAAGCGAGTAAATAAGCTGTGTCTAACACCTAGCAAAAACAGGATTTTAGAATTTTTTTAAATTGAAAATAACATCACCAAAAAATCATAAACAATATGTTTAACATAAAAACTTGATTTAAACAATAGGTCATTTTCTTACACATTTTTACCAAGAACCGCCAGCCTCGAAAAAATCATGGACAAAAAAAGTCTTGTATTTTTACGTACTGTGTAGGAATTTACATACTGTTAGCTATCAGACTTTAACCCATTCTTGTATGGCCAGTTTTAGGCTAGTTTTACACATGGCATATGTGTTGCATAATTTTAGTTGTGAAATTTGCACCAAAATTGCACAACGTGTAGTAAAATGTAAGTGAATTATGTTTTGACAAATTTGCAGCAAGTTCTAATCCTGCTGCAGATTCTTAAATCCTGAGCATTCTCTATCTGTTGCAGTAGGGTTGCTGATTTTAACCATGGATTTAATTCAATGCAATGCAATCAGTTCAATCTGTGGCTGAATCTACACAAAAATCAACAATTCAATCCAAATGTAAAATGTGGATTTTGGCACAATTTTTTTAGGCCTGTTCTACAGTACATTTTTTGTGTCATTGTGTCAAACCAGCCCAATAATCCTTGTAATTAATTCATCATACAGTAGTTTTCCAGTATGGCTGTGAAAAATATTGGCATCCATGATTTTTTAATAAGTTGTCCAGAAAATGCAAAAAATATATATTTTTTAATTTATTGTGTAACCAAATAGACTACATAAACGTAAACAACGGCAAGACACCCAGATAAATCCCATATATTTCTGACAGCGGCTTTTGTCCCCATGGAGACATATATATGGGATGTAAGGAAGAGTAGAACTTTACACGGTTCTGTTGGATAACCAAAGATTAAAGGCATGACATATTCTAAGTTTAGTTATTTGCAGTTTCAAGAAAGCAACTGATCTTAAAGGGGTAACCCCCTCTAATTAGAAGAGTTCAGACTTTAATAAAGCCAAATATATTTAAGTGTAAGGAAGGTAAGAACTAATGCGGTGCAATCTGCAGGAAGTATGTCATAGAGCAAGAGGAGCTGAGCAGATTGATATATAGTTTTGTGAAAAAAGATTCAGTAAAACTAGAAATTTATACATTTAAATATCTGATATTTCTGATTTCATTGTTGATGGTGTTCATTGATCAGTGACTGCCAGCTATTAGAGATGAGCGAATCGAATTCGAATTCGATCCGAATTTCAGGATAAATTCGATTCGCCTAGAAGCTGAATTTCCTTGTGCTTTGTGTCAGCGAATCGATTTAACCTGAAATAGTATAAAAAACAAAAACATTCAAACTTACCTCCTCCATTTGCTCGCGACGGCCCGAAATCCTGTGCGGCTCAAGATTACATCATCATCATTTTAGTCTTGTCGCCATTTGCAAGTGGACCGCAGCGCTGCAGCTGAAGAGATACTTTTAGACCTGGATCGTATCTGTTTGAGAACATGGGGTTAAATGCTGGGGATCGCAGCGCCATGTCATAGAGGGCGGGTGCCGGGTATGTGATACTGCTGCCGGCACCCGCTGCCTACACTTAAATTAATGTGTTAATTATATTAATTGGTGGCGCAGTGCACCACCTACCCCCCAGTATTATAACTATTATAATCATTGGTGGTGCAGTGGCCACAGGGTCCCCTCCCCTCCTCTTTATTGGTGGCAGTGGCAGCTTCTGATCGGAGCCCCAGTAGTGTAATCCTGGGTCTCCGATCGGTTACCATGGCAGCCAGGACGCTACTGAAGCCTTGGCTGCCATGGTAATCTCCCTGTTGCTGTGTGTACTATGCATTGGGCAACAGGGACAGTGTGAAGTCCTATTCACCCTAATAGAGCTCTATTAGGTGAATAGGACAAAGAATGAAAAGATCCCAGGTTCTAGCCCCTAAGGGGGCTAATAGTTATTAAATAAAAATAAATTTTTTTTAAAAAAAACAAACACCAAAATATTAAGTTTAAATCACCCCATTTCCCAATTTTGCATATAAAATATATAAACAATAAATAAATAAACAAAGTGCGAACTATTAAAATATTTAAAAAATCTCCTATGCGGTGAACGCCGCAACAGAAAATAAATATATTAAAACCACGCAATATGCAATTTTTTTTTCACAAAAAAAAGGATTGGACTGTTCGATTATGGGCCGGACATTCCCTTTTTTGTTACTTTTTTTTTCCGCGTGGTATCAAATGGTATCGAGTATTGCAATACTTTTTTATGGTATCGATATCGAATCAATATTTTGGTATCGCAACAACCCTAGTGGGGGTAGTTTATTTTAACCCATTCTGTGTCACATATAGAAGAATATCAGTTTGAAACATCCTTAAAAAAATGAACTCCTTAAAGGGTTTCTATACTCAAATTTCTGAGACTGGCTTTGTTGGTGTTCATACTTACCTGATCCCCAGTGCTGGGTCCTGGCTCTTTTGCTCCCCAGCTTCCGTTGCTTGTCTTGAGTCCCTTCATTAAAAAAAACGTCTTGTTTGACGCCGTTACAGCCAATAACTGATCACTGCTTACCTTGCATTATGTTAAATGGTCATGTGATGCAAGGGGAGCAGATCTCCACTGTGGCCAGTGATTGGCTGCAGTGGCATCAAGGGATCAAGGAAGCATCATCAGCAACGCAAATCTGACTAGTCTGAGAGTTCATAGAAATTAGTGCGCAACCCCTCAAGAGCCTTAAGATTGATGGGGTTAGAAGAACAAATCAAAAGGATAGACAAATGGGCAACTACACAAGGTAAGACACGTCTTTTTTTTAAATTATACCATAATTATATGCATTTTAAATTTGGCAACCAAAAATTTCATTTGGCTCCTAAATTTTTCAGGTTATTTGCCAATGGCGTGAGTGAGAGACTCTCTTTTTTATTTTATATTCTCAATTCTGCATTGGAGTTCAGAACAGAAGACACCATCTATTTACTCAAAATTTCCTAGTAAGGTGTTTGAAAATGGCTGTCTGAAACCAGAAAAGCCATTTAAGGTTGGGAAGATGTGTTATTACTAAATGGATATTCCAATATTGTAAAATGTTGGCATTTCAGAATTATTGCCAGTATATGCCATCACTTTAAGACCAGTGGGAATCCGACCTCTGGGACCTACACCGATCCTAAGGGTGAGGGGTACATAACGCAGACTTATTTTTTACATTTTCTCTGCACAGCAGTGTTCCAGGCAGGGTGGATAAAAATCTATGATTTAAAAAAATAAAATCAAACAAATCAGATTTTTTTAAATTTAAATCAATATTTTTTTTTTTAAATCAGATTTTTTTTAATATAAAATGCTTTTTGAGGAAAATATATTACCATCCAAAGGTTATTCCATCATGAAATAAAGATTAGTTTTTTAATTATGTAGAATAAGGCTGTATATGTTTAATTTTTTGGGTAACTAAATTCAATTAATCCATTCACAATGACATGCTCTTTCAGAGATTTTTGTAAGATTATTGGGCAGTTTCTCTGCCTACAAGATATTATCACAGATACTTGGTTTACTTTTGCAGTTCTAAAAACTGAATTTGACTCAGCAGAGATCACATGCCTCTTCTTCACAACAAAAATGTTATAACATGAACAGAGTTGAGAAAAAGACCTTAATCCTAACTTCTACAAACCTATGAATACAGAATCAACCTAATCAAACTAATATGAAAAGTTGTTATTCTAAAAATCTTCATCTACTTGCATATTATAAGTTTTACTAGCAAGAATTAGTCTTTATATAGAAAACTATGATTTAAATCAAGCCTTACTGACTAGTGATTTAAATCAAATCCACCCTGGTTCCAGGCCACTTAGCTTGCAGTGTGAGGTAGCATTGCCCTTCCTTAAAGAGTAGGTGGCAGTGGCACCACTGTTAAGGTAAAAACAGTGAAGACACTTAGTGCTAAACCAGTACTGCCTCCACTGTATTCTAAGCATTTGTAGGGGTCCCAAATGTCAGGCCACCATGATTCATAAAGTGATGGAATGCAACTTACCACTGCAAAGTACAAAATTCAAATAGATTCTTTGCAACATCTGTGGGGATGCTCACTATACCCTTACCTGAATTTCCTGTGATTTGTAGTTTTCAAAATATAGTCTTTTGGGAGTGTTTGTTATTTTTTGGCATCTGAAGTCCCCTTAAACCTGAAACAGCTTATAAAAATCAAGGTTCCAAAATTGATATGGTGCTTCTTTATTTTTTAGGAGAGGAATTCAGTCAAGTAGCACACAAGGACCTTCACAAAAAAATGTTTACATTTCACCATTGTTTTGCGTTAATTCCTGTGAAACACATAAAGGGTTAACAAGCTTTCTAAATGTTTATTTTGATACTCTGAAGAGTGCAGTTTTTCAAATGGGGCTTCTAATATATATACCCATAAAAGCCACTTCAAACCTGTATTGGTCCCTTAAAAAGTAGGTTTTGGAAATTCTCTTGAAAACTCCCAGCATTTTATCTCCCTCCAAAAATAAAAGTAAGTAAAGTATTTTGAAAAATGATAACAACATAAAGTGGACATATGGTAAATGTTAATCATTAACTATATTTTGTGGTATTAAACGTCTTAAAAGTAGAGAAATTCACATTTAGAAAATTGCTAATTATTTATAGGAGACTTCTGGGAGTTTAATATTAATGGTCTATCCTCATGATAAGTAATCAATATCTATAATTTGTGTGTGTTTCCCGGCATCCCCACCAATCAGCTGTTTGAAGAGGCCAAAGCACTCACTGGCCAGTGACTTCACGTTCATTGGTTACATGGCCTATTTGCAGCTCAGTCCTATTCAAGTAAATGGCCCTGGGCTGCAATACCAAGCACTGTCACTATACACAACTACTACTCCCTGGATTGCCATAGCCTCCTCAAACAGCTCATTGGTGGGGGTGCTGAGAGTCAGACCCCCCACGCATCAGATATTGGTGACCTATCCTGAGGATAGGCCATCAATGGTAAACTCCTGGAATACCCCTTTAGAATTTTTATTTCAAGGGACACATGTCAGATTTGAAAAATGGGGCTGTGACAAGGCAAAAACTGGAAGTTTCATAAGAAGAATCTATGGTTGCCTTTAGGTACTCCTCTTGTTTGGTTGTTCAGTTCACAAATTTACTGAAATCTTTGAATTCTTCCTTGTTAACAAGTGTCATTTGGTTGTGTTCCCTAATTCAGCTCTAAAAATGTTTGCCATATGTATATTCTCCATGACATCAATGGCCTATATACAGTTCTGTTCTGGTGACTTTGGTGCTTAAAAAGATTGTCCAGGATTTTGGTACTGATGGCCTATCCTCAGGTTAGGCCATTCTTTTCCGATCAGCGGGAGTCCGGCAACCCGCACTCCTACCTTTTTTGGCCACAGCACAACACAGCTCAATCCATTGTGTAGTGGATGGAACTGGTTACTGCAGAGCAGCTCCCATTCATTTCAATGGGAGCATTGCTGTATTTACCAGCTCTGTCCACTACACAATGGACATAGCTCTGTAGTTCCAATGCTGACTTCTGCCGCCAAAGCAATTGCAAAACAGCTGATTAGCGGGGGGTGTTGGTTGTCGAACCCCTGCCTATTAGATATGGATTATATCATATCCTGTGGATAGAGCATCAATAGTAAAATCCTGGACAACCCTATTAAAGTGATATAACAAATCGCTAGGGGAACACATGGTGGCCTAGTCACGGTCATTGTATTTAAAATTATAATGGTCTGTTCCATATGGCTATTTGTTCTATATGGCTGTTGTTGTGTCCCCCCCCCCCCCTTTTGTGTTTTTCCCCCTTCTTGTGTTTCAGTGTTACTTACCAGCCTGGTCATTCTTAAGGTCAACTGTGCTTGGCACGAGTGGTCATTTCTGGTCCTGTCCAGTTCTGAGGCGGGAAGATTCTGTGATGTTGATTGGTCTAGGAGGTAAACGGCGGGAAAATTCTCCTTTATATTGGAGTGCTCCGCTGGGGTCCGTGCCTGTAAGAAGAAAGAAGACCTGGATCAGCGCCCCACTCGCCCTACCTTAATTTTGTCTGTTGCAACATTTATTAGTGGGAGTTTGTCACCCAGCTAATGCTGGGTGGACTGGTGATTATGGTTTTCTGGAGTTTAATGGTTGATTTGGAGTGAATTTAAATTAATGTATGGTAATTATTATTTATTATGGTAATTTAATATGCTAATTCATTTCTTTTAAGGTTATCCTTAATAAACATCGCGGCCATATATTTCCACTTAGAAGGTGTCTGTGTATTTATTTATTAAAGTTGGTTAATGACTATGTGGCTTGGGCCACCATGTTATGGAGTCTACTGAGCAGAGAGTAATCAGAACAAAGCTAAATATTATATGGTATCTTGAAAAAGGGAAGCTGGTGGGTATGAGATGCACCAGAAAGAGTGGTTCTTGAATTCTAGAAGGTGCCATTTTTTAATCCATTAGTGTGGGTGATGACAAGCTCAACACGGGCACAGCACACATATTGCCAGGAGGCTATAGAGGTTCAGGTTCATGTGTATCTGTTTCCCTATGGCTAATAGTTCAGAATCTTTAAATTCAGGGCTCTAATTTTATCCATATGAAAAACAAGGATGAAATATTGTCAATTATAATAAAACACTACACTATAAAGATTTGTAACAGGCCATACAAATGAAGCTTCAGAAGTAAAATAGAGGAAACCTAGTTTTTGTGGTAGTTATGTAAAACAGTAGTAATCAAATAAGATATACTACTGCCAGCGTAAGAATGAGTCCATGATTGCAATCATCTTGCAGCCAGCTTAACATATATTGTATAATGTGTTTTACATTACAGACAAAATCCCCCACCACGATGCATAACATTATTGATACTTGAGACACAGGAGATTACATCTGAGGAACAGAAGACAGCACACTGAAAGTAATAAACATAAAATCCTACTGAGTGAGAGAAAAAGCAGAACACGGAGTAAATCTTTGACTGGCATGTAACACAAAAAACATTACTTGTTACATCAAAGAGTCATCATTATCCATATATTTGCTATATATATGATTGATGTTGTGTATCTTTATACCAAACATCTTTTTATAGGATAATGATTTCCCCTAAATTGTACCAGTGGCATACCTCCAATACAGGCAGACCACACAGCTGCTATTTCGGCCCGTCGGGAAAAGGGGACTGCAGTTGTAATGCTCACGCCCTTATACCGGCGCCTGGGGTATCCCTTGCCCCTTAAGAGGTATCTACGATTATATGTCCCTCTGATAGAGCAAGTCCCCCTTGATAAAGACAGCAACAAGCTGTTGAAACGTCGCTTCATTTTTTGGGTCAATAAACCACACGTTTTCTTCAATAATCTGGAGTGCTGCTGGCTGTTTTTCTATTTCCATTTTACTGGACCTAGGTGCTGGTCCATACTGGCCGGACGTGCACCCCTCGTATTCATAGTGTGCTGCTTCCTCATTTTCCAAGGTTTACGATTATATGTCCCTCTGATAGAGCAAGTAGTCATGATGCCAGTTGCATTGCTGCAACGAGGACTTGGAGTCCCCTTTGTGGATGGTTGTGTTGGTACCCAGGTGTAGGATTGCCAGAGTGGTGTAAGGGTTGCCTATGGTGTTCCTTAGGTGTAGCTTTAGCACTTTGTCACGGTGCTCCTACCTGGATATCCTTGGATCCCAGACGTGGTTTGATGAAGCAAAAAGGGATGAATAACTTGGATGGTGAAGGAATAATTGAGGTCCAGACTTGTAGTAACGTTGAACACAGCTTTACTTGGCATAAATAGTAATCCAAACAGTTTCCAACCTTTATCTTGGTCATCAGCAGGTGTTGGCTTAGCTTCTGGCATGCAAATACTTCTCCAACAATCTCAGCTGTGCTATACTGTAGCTTTCTCAGCACTGCTATGCTGGCTGGGTTAAATAGGAAACTCTTCCTCTTCTGCTAGAACTGGAACTTAGCTGTCTGTAGTCAGTCTCTAACTTTAATCCTAGGAACTTCTTCCTGGCTTCAAGCTTACTTAGCTTGGGGTTAAAGGGGTATTCCCATCTTAGAAAACGGGGGCATATCGCTAGGATATGCCCCCATTGTCTCATAGGTGCGGGTCCCACGACTGGGACCTGCACCTATATAGAGAATGGAGCGGGGAGCGCTGTGGCTGGAGGACCCCATATTTCCCTGGGTACGTCCACCTCCAATAGAAGCTTGCCGTGCATGCGCGGCCCATGCTCCCATTCATTTCTATAGGGCAGACGGCAATAGCCCGGCTCGGCTATTTTCGGCAGCCCCATAGAAAATTAATGGAGAGCAGCTGTGCATGTGCAGTGCTCTCTCCTTCACTTTCGGGGCTCCGTTTTTGATAAACAGTGCTGTCCATAATTATTCAGAACCCTGGCAAATTTTTACTTAAAGTTACTTTTATTTAACCAGCAAGTAATTTTTTGACGGGAAATGACATAAGTGTCTCCCAAAAGATAATAAGATGATGTACAAGAGGCATTATTGTGGGAAAAAAACATAATTTCTCAGCTTTTATTTATATTTGAGCAAAAAGTGTCCAGTTGGCGTAAAAAAGGAGAAGCCTTGGGGGTGTTTTTCAGCCAATGGACCAGGGAACCTAATCACAGTAAACGGCACCATAAAAAAAGAGCAATACATGAGGATTCTCAACGACAACATCAGGCAGTCTGCAGAGAAACTTGGCCTTGGGCACCAGTGGACATTTCAGCATGACAATGACCCAAAACACACAGCAAAAGTGCTGAAGAAATGGTTCGCAAACAACAACAATAATGTTTTGGAGTGGCCCAGCCAGAGTCCAGACTTGAATCAAATTGAGAATCTGTGGAGGGAGCTAAAGATCAGGGTGATGGCAAGAAGACCCTCCAACCTGAAAGATTTGGAGCTCATTGCTAAAGATGAATGGGTAAAAATACCTGTGGAGACATGCAAAAAGCTGGTCTGCAATTATAGGAAGCGTTTGATTGCTGTAATAGAAAATAAAGGCTTTTCTATTGATTATTGAGAAG
Organism: Bufo gargarizans; assembly: GCF_014858855.1. Taxonomy (NCBI): domain Eukaryota; kingdom Metazoa; phylum Chordata; class Amphibia; order Anura; family Bufonidae; genus Bufo; species Bufo gargarizans. Next base: position 301,749,273 of record NC_058082.1, on the reverse strand, counting down.
GGTATAAATAATTTTGGACTGGACACTTTTTGCTCAAATGTAAATAAAAGCTGAGAAATGTTTTTTTCCCCCCAAATTAATGCCTCTTGTACATCGTCTTATTATCTTTTGGGAGACACCTATGTCATTTCCCGTCAAAAAAATTACTTGTTGGTTGTATAAAAGTAACTTTAAGTCAAAATTTACCATGGGTATGAATAATTATGGGCAGCACTGTAGGTGTAGGTCCCAGCAGTGGGAACCGCACGTATAAGACAATAGCTTGGAAGAAAGACGAGACAGAGGGGATATGATAGAAACTTTTAAATACATAAAGGGAATCAACAAGGTAAAAGAGGAGAGAATATTTAAAAGAAGAAAAACTGCTACAAGATGACATAGTTTTGAATTAGAGGGGCAAACGTTTAAAAGTAATATCAGGAAGTATTACTTTACTGAGAGAGTAGTGGATGTATAGAATAGCCTTCCTGAAGAAGTGGTAGCTGCAAATACAGTGAAGGAGTTTAAGCATGCATGGGATTGGCATGAGGCCATCCTTCATATAAGATAGGGCCAGGGGCTAATCATAGTATTCAGTATATTGGGCAGACTAGATGGGCCAAATGGTTCTTATCTGCCGACACATTCTATGTTTCTATGTTTCTAAGTTTGCTGAATTCGTTACAGAATCGTAATGTCCCGTCCAGCTTGGGTATTAAGACTATCGGACTGGCCCACTCACTTTTTGACTCCTCAATGACACATAGCTGTAACATCGGCTGCACTTCTTCCGAGATGGCTTGTCGCCGCGACTCAGGTACCTGGTATGGTTTCAATCGGATTCTGGCCTGAGGCTCAGTGACAATGTCATGTCGGATGATAGAAGTGCATCCAGGGAGGTCCGAAAACACATCCCTGGCCTCCTAAGTCTGTTTAAAGGAAAGGTTGTCAGCAATCGTTACTGTGGCAACTGCTTCCCTCATATCAGACTGTGGGACTGGAAACTCTACGCCCAGAAAACCTGGCAGGGGGCTGTTGTCCGTACTGGTCCCCCTATCTTTCCACTGTTTCAGTAAGTTTACATGGTACACCTGCTCTGGCTTCCTCTGCACGAGCTGGAGTACCTTGTAGGCTACCTCCCCAACTTTTTCGAGCACTTCGTAGGGACCCTGCGAGCTAGCCAGGAACTTACTGTTCACCGTCGGCACCAGAACCAAAACCCGATCTCCCGGGTCAAAATTTCGAACCTGAGCCTGGCGATTATAGACCCTGCTATGGGCTCTCTGGGCTGCCTCCATATGTTCCTTAACCAGCGGCAACACTGTCTCCATCCTCTATTTCATCTGAGTGACATACTCAATCACACTTTTATGCAATGTGGGTTGTTGTTCCCACGTCCAACAGACCACGCAGATGTCGGCCATAAAGGTTTGTTTTTTAAGGTTTGATTAAACCTCTCTACCAGGCCATAAAGGTTTGTTTTTCAAGGTTTGATTAAACCTCTCTACCAGGCCATCCATTTGCGGGTGATAGACAGATGCCCGCAACTGTTTGATCTGTCCGTTTGCGGGTGACAGATGGATGTCCGCAACTGTTTGATCTGTAGTAGTTTACTGAGTTCCCTCATGACTTTTGACATAAAAGGGGTCCCCTGGTCGGTCAGAATCTCTTTAGGTAGGCCCATTCAGGAAAACATCTGCACTAACTCTTTGGCTATGAGTTTGGCCGAGGTATGTTGCAGCGGCACCGCCTTCCGGGTACCGAGTGGCATAGTCCAGGACTACCAAGATGTGTTTGTGCCCTCTAGCAGACTTCGGTGCTTAGCCTATGAGATCCATAGCGATCCGCTCGAATAGAACCTCAATAATCGGGAGAGGGACCAGGGGACTACGGAAATGTGTCTGGGGCTGGTTATCTGACAGGTTGGGCAAGACTTGCAATAATCTTCCACCTCTCTGAACACACCGGGCCAGTAAAACCGCTGTAGAATCCAGTCCTGCGTTTTGCTGCTGGCCCAGGTGTCCCTCAAGAACATGTTGGTGGGCTAACTCCAACACGTGCTTGCAATACGCCTTGAGCACCACCAACTGTTCAATATTCTCACCCCATAGTTGATTTACCCTGTACAGCATCTCCTGTTGAACCACAAAACGGGGGAACATAGACTCGGTCCCCGATTGTTGCGGCTCACCCTCAACTACTACCACATTTTCCCAGGCTCGAGATAGAGTCAGGTCCTAGTGCTGTGCTGTACCAAAATTGTCTCCAGAGACGTAGACCTGGCGAAAAATCCTCCATGTTTCCCACCATTAAATTCAGCCGGGTTGGCTCCCCGCCTTCCACCGCAGTAGCGCCCACCCCTACTGCTGGCCCTTCAGTCTCAGGTTCCCAGGGTTCCGGTTTCTCCTCTAAGCAAGGCCATTCTATTGGGGTTACTCCTGCCCCATGGGTATCAGTGACTCTCGCCTCAGGCCACAGTGACGGGAAACCGGGGAAGTCTCTCCCTCCTTCCTTTAAGTCTTCATGGATGCACACGACGCCGACTTTTCGGCCAGTATACTCGGCGGGACGCACCAGGGCACATCTTACCAGGGACACCAGACTCCCTGAGTCCAGCAGCGCCACCACCAGTGTATCTCCCACTTGCACCTGGCACAGGTTACTATTGTCTATTGTCTTGGGGGTACCGGTTGCACACAGCCTCCTGGCATACATTGAGGGGCAGTAGCCTTAGTTAGTGTCCATGGGATTCCCCACGATGGAGACAGTTGGCCTTTATGTGACCAGGCTCTTGACACTGCCAACAGACCATCGGAGCTGGGTCTGTAGGGAGTATATCCCAAGCGGTTTTGCTGGCACTAGCCGCCTGGTCGAGCGTGGAGATTTTCGGGGTTTAACTGGCCCCCTCCCAAAATAACTCCCCTGTAGATTTCTGGTGGCCTCATAGCGCTCCACCAGGTCAAACATCTCTAGGGCATTACCAGGGGACACCTGGCCGATCCAGTGCTGGAGAGGGTATGGCAAAGCCCTCCAGAACACATCAGCCAACAGACGGTCCAGCATAGCAGTGGGACTCAGTACGTCAGGCTGCAGCCATTTTTGCAACCGGTGTAGCAGATCATAATACTGTGGTCTGGTAGGTTCAGCTGGGTAAAATTCCCACTGACGCACCCGCTGGGCTTGGACCAATACATTCACCCCCAGTCTTGCCAGAATCTTACCCTTTATGGTCGGGTAGTCGGTCGATTGATCATCTGGTAGGTCGAAAAGCACCTGCTGGGGTCCAGACGCCAGATACGGAGCGACGTCCTCAGCCCATTGGTCTCGGGTAGAGTTGAGCGAACACCTGGATGTTCGGGTTCGAGAAGTTCGGCCGAACATCCCGGAAATGTTCGGGTTCGGGATCCGAACCCGATCCGAACTTCGTCCCGAACCCGAACCCCATTGAAGTCAATGGGGACCCGAACTTTTCGGCACTAAAAAGGCTGTAAAACAGCCCAGGAAAGAGCTAGAGGGCTGCAAAAGGCAGCAACATGTAGGTAAATCCCCTGCAAACAAATGTGGATAGGGAAATGAATTAAAATAAAAATTAAATAAATAAAAATTAACCAAAATCAATTGGAGAGAGGTTCCATAGCAGAGAATCTGGCTTCCCGTCACCCACCACTGGAACAGTCCATTCTCAGATATTTAGGCCCCGGCACCCAGGCAGAGGAGAGAGGTCCCGTAACAGAGAATCTGTCTTCATGTCAGCAGAGAATTAGTCTGCATGTCATAGCAGAGAATGAGGCTTCACGTCAGCCACCACTGCAACAGTCCATTGGCATATATTTAGGCCCAGCACCCAGGCAGAGGAGGGAGGTCCCGTAACAGAGAATCTGTCTTCATGTCAGCAGAGAATTAGTCTGCATGTCATAGCAGAGAATGAGGCTTCACGTCAGCCACCACTGCAACAGTCCATTGGCATATATTTAGGCCCAGCACACACACAGGCAGAGGAGAGAGGTCCCGTAACAGAGAATCTGGCTTCATGTCAGCAGAGAATCAGTCTGCATGTCATAGCAGAGAATGAGGCTTCACGTCAGCCACCACTGCAACAGTCCATTGGCATATATTTAGGCCCAGCACACACACAGGCAGAGGAGAGAGGTCCCGTAACAGAGGATCTGGCTTCATGTCAGCAGAGAATCAGTCTGCATGTCATAGCAGAGAATCAGGCTTCACGTCAGCCACCACTGCAACAGTCCATTGTCATAAATTTAGGCCCAGCACCCAGGCAGAGGAGAGAGGTCCCGTAACAGACAATCTGGCTTCATGTCAGCAGAGAATTAGTCTGCATGTCATAGCAGAGAATGAGGCTTCACGTCAGCCACCACTGCAACAGTCCATTGGCATATATTTAGGCCTAGCACACAGGCAGAGGAGAGAGGTCCCGTAACAGACAATCTGGCTTCATGTCAGCAGAGAATCAGTCTGCATGTCATAGCAGAGAATGAGGCTTCACGTCACCCACCACTGCAACAGTCCATTGGCATATATTTAGGCCTAGCACACAGGCAGAGCAGAGAGGTCCCGTAACAGACAATCTGGCTTCATGACAGCAGAGAATCAGTCTGCATGTCATAGCAGAGAATGAGGCTTCACGTCACCCACCACTGCAACAGTCCATTGGCATATATTTAGGCCTAGCACACAGGCAGAGCAGAGAGGTCCCGTAACAGACGATCTGGCTTCATGTCAGCAGAGAATCAGTCTGCATGTCATAGCAGAGAATGAGGCTTCACGTCAGCCACCACTGCAACAGTCCATTGGCATATATTTAGGCCTAGCACACAGGCAGAGGAGAGAGGTCCCGTAACAGACAATCTGGCTTCATGTCAGCAGAGAATCAGTCTGCATGTCATAGCAGAGAATGAGGCTTCACGTCAGCCACCACTGCAACAGTCCATTGGCATATATTTAGGCCCAGCACCCAGGCAGAGGAGGGAGGTCCCGTAACAGACAATCTGGCTTCATGTCAGCAGAGAATCAGTCTGCATGTCATAGCAGAGAATGAGGCTTCACGTCACCCACCACTGCAACAGTCCATTGGCATATATTTAGGCCCAGCACCCAGGCAGAGGAGGGAGGTCCCGTAACAGAGAATCTGTCTTCATGTCAGCAGAGAATTAGTCTGCATGTCATAGCAGAGAATGAGGCTTCACGTCAGCCACCACTGCAACAGTCCATTGGCATATATTTAGGCCCAGCACCCAGGCAGAGGAGGGAGGTCCCGTAACAGAGAATCTGTCTTCATGTCAGCAGAGAATTAGTCTGCATGTCATAGCAGAGAATGAGGCTTCACGTCAGCCACCACTGCAACAGTCCATTGGCATATATTTAGGCCCAGCACACACACAGGCAGAGGAGAGAGGTCCCGTAACAGACAATCTGGCTTCATGTCAGCAGAGAATTAGTCTGCATGTCATAGCAGAGAATGAGGCTTCACGTCAGCCACCACTGCAACAGTCCATTGGCATATATTTAGGCCCAGCACACACACAGGCAGAGGAGAGAGGTCCCGTAACAGAGAATCTGTCTTCATGTCAGCAGAGAATTAGTCTGCATGTCATAGCAGAGAATGAGGCTTCACGTCAGCCACCACTGCAACAGTCCATTGGCATATATTTAGGCCCAGCACACACACAGGCAGAGGAGAGAGGTCCCGTAACAGACAATCTGGCTTCATGTCAGCAGAGAATTAGTCTGCATGTCATAGCAGAGAATGAGGCTTCACGTCAGCCACCACTGCAACAGTCCATTGGCATATATTTAGGCCCAGCACACACACAGGCAGAGGAGAGAGGTCCCGTAACAGAGAATCTGTCTTCATGTCAGCAGAGAATTAGTCTGCATGTCATAGCAGAGAATCAGGCTTCACGTCACCCACCACTGCAACAGTCCATTGGCATATATTTAGGCCCAGAACCCAGGCAGAGGAGGGAGGTCCCGTAACAGAGAATCTGTCTTCATGTCAGCAGAGAATTAGTCTGCATGTCATAGCAGAGAATGAGGCTTCACGTCACCCACCACTGCAACAGTCCATTGGCATATATTTAGGCCCAGCACCCAGGCAGAGGAGGGAGGTCCCGTAACAGAGAATCTGTCTTCATGTCAGCAGAGAATTAGTCTGCATGTCATAGCAGAGAATGAGGCTTCACGTCAGCCACCACTGCAACAGTCCATTGGCATATATTTAGGCCCAGCACCCAGGCAGAGGAGGGAGGTCCCGTAACAGAGAATCTGTCTTCATGTCAGCAGAGAATTAGTCTGCATGTCATAGCAGAGAATGAGGCTTCACGTCAGCCACCACTGCAACAGTCCATTGGCATATATTTAGGCCCAGCACACACACAGGCAGAGGAGAGAGGTCCCGTAACAGACAATCTGGCTTCATGTCAGCAGAGAATTAGTCTGCATGTCATAGCAGAGAATGAGGCTTCACGTCAGCCACCACTGCAACAGTCCATTGGCATATATTTAGGCCCAGCACACACACAGGCAGAGGAGAGAGGTCCCGTAACAGAGAATCTGTCTTCATGTCAGCAGAGAATTAGTCTGCATGTCATAGCAGAGAATGAGGCTTCACGTCAGCCACCACTGCAACAGTCCATTGGCATATATTTAGGCCCAGCACACACACAGGCAGAGGAGAGAGGTCCCGTAACAGACAATCTGGCTTCATGTCAGCAGAGAATTAGTCTGCATGTCATAGCAGAGAATGAGGCTTCACGTCAGCCACCACTGCAACAGTCCATTGGCATATATTTAGGCCCAGCACACACACAGGCAGAGGAGAGAGGTCCCGTAACAGAGAATCTGTCTTCATGTCAGCAGAGAATTAGTCTGCATGTCATAGCAGAGAATCAGGCTTCACGTCACCCACCACTGCAACAGTCCATTGGCATATATTTAGGCCCAGCACCCAGGCAGAGGAGGGAGGTCCCGTAACAGAGAATCTGTCTTCATGTCAGCAGAGAATTAGTCTGCATGTCATAGCAGAGAATGAGGCTTCACGTCACCCACCACTGCAACAGTCCATTGGCATATATTTAGGCCTAGCACACAGGCAGAGGAGAGGTTCATTCAACTTTGGGTAGCCTCGCAATATAATGGTAAAATGAAAATAAAAATAGGATTGAATGAGGAAGTGCCCTGGAGTCCAATAATATATGGTTATGGGGAGGTAGTTAATGTCTAATCTGGACAAGGGACGGACAGGTCCTGTGGGATCCATGCCTGGTTCATTTTTATGAACGTCAGCTTGTCCACATTGGCTGTAGACAGGCGGCTGCGTTTGTCTGTAATGACGCCCCCTGCCGTGCTGAATACACGTTCAGACAAAACGCTGGCTGCCGGGCAGGCCAGCACCTCCAAGGCATAAAAGGCTAGCTCTGGCCACGTGGACAATTTAGAGACCCAGAAGTTGAATGGGGCCGAACCATCAGTCAGTACGTGGAGGGGTGTGCACACGTACTGTTCCACCATGTTAGTGAAATGTTGCCTCCTGCTAACACGTTGCGTATCAGGTGGTGGTGCAGTTAGCTGTGGCGTGTTGACAAAAGTTTTCCACATCTCTGCCATGCTAACCCTGCCCTCAGAGGAGCTGGCCGCGACACAGCTGCCTTGGCGACCTCTTGCTCCTCCTCTGCCTTGGCCTTGGGCTTCCACTTGTTCCCCTGTGACATTTGGGAATGCTCTCAGTAGCGCGTCTACCAACGTGCGCTTGTACTCGCGCATCTTCCTATCACGCTCCAGTGCAGGAAGTAAGGTGGGCACATTGTCTTTGTAGCGTGGATCCAGCAGGGTGGCAACCCAGTAGTCCGCACAGGTTAAAATGTGGGCAACTCTGCTGTCGTTGCGCAGGCACTGCAGCATGTAGTCGCTCATGTGTGCCAGGCTGCCCAGGGGTAAGGACAAGCTGTCCTCTGTGGGAGGCGTATCGTCATCGTCCTGCCTTTCCCCCCAGCCACGCACCAGTGATGGACCCGAGCTGCGTTGGGTGCCACCCCGCTGTGACCATGCTTCATCCTCATCCTCCTCCACCTCCTCCTCATCCTCGTCCTCCTCGTCCTCCAGTAGTGGGCCCTGGCTGGCCACATTTGTACCTGGCCTCTGCTGTTGCCAAAAACCTCCCTCTGAGTCACTTCGAAGAGACTGGCCTGAAAGTGCTAAAAATGACCCCTCTTCCTCCTCCTCCTCCTCCTCCTGGGCCACCTCCTCTTCCATCATCGCCCTAAGTGTTTTCTCAAGGAGACATAGAAGTGGTATTGTAACGCTGATAACGGTGTCATCGCCACTGGCCATGTTGGTGGAGTACTCGAAACAGCGCAACAGGGCACACAGGTCTCGCATGGAGGCCCAGTCATTGGTGGTGAAGTGGTGCTGTTCTGTAGTGCGACTGACCCGTGCGTGCTGCAGCTGAAACTCCACTATGGCCTGCTGCTGCTCGCACAGTCTGTCCAGCATGTGCAAGGTGGAGTTCCACCTGGTGGGCACGTCGCATATGAGGCGGTGAGCGGGAAGGCCGAAGTTACGCTGTAGCGCAGACAGGCGAGCAGCAGCAGGATGTGAACGCCGGAAGCGCGAACAGACGGCCCGCACTTTATGCAGCAGCTCTGACATGTCGGGGTAGTTGTGAATGAACTTCTGCACCACCAAATTCAGCACATGCGCCAAGCAAGGGATGTGCGTCAAATTGGCTAGTCCCAGAGCTGCAACGAGATTTCGCCCATTATCACACACCACCAGGCCGGGCTTGAGGCTCACCGGCAGCAACCACTCGTCGGTCTGTTGTTCTATACCCCGCCACAACTCCTGTGCGGTGTGGGGCCTGTCCCCCAAACATATGAGTTTCAGAATGGCCTGCTGACGTTTACCCCGGGCTGTGCTGAAGTTGGTGGTGAAGGTGTGTGGCTGACTGGATGAGCAGGTGGAAGAAGAGGAGGAGGAAGCCGAGAAGGAGGAGGTGGCAACAGGAGGCAAAGAATGTTGCCCTGCGATCCTTGGCGGCGGAAGGACGTGCGCCAAACAGCTCTCCGCCTGGGGCCCAGCTGCCACTACATTTACCCAGTGTGCAGTTAGGGAGATATAGCGTCCCTGGCCGTGCTTACTGGTCCACGTATCTGTGGTTAGGTGGACCTTGCCACAGATGGCGTTGCGCAGTGCACACTTGATTTTATCGGATACTTGGTTGTGCAGGGAAGGCACGGCTCTCTTGGAGAAGTAGTGCCGGCTGGGAACAACATACTGTGGGACAGCAAGCGACATGAGCTGTTTGAAGCTGTCTGTGTCCACCAGCCTAAATGACAGCATTTCATAGGCCAGTAGTTTAGAAATGCTGGCATTCAGGGCCAGGGATCGAGGGTGGCTAGGTGGGAATTTACGCTTTCTATCAAATGTTTGTGAGATGGAGAGCTGAACGCTGGCGTGTGACATGGTTGAGACGCTTGGTGACGGAGGTGGTGGTGGTGGTGTTGGTGGTACATCCCCTGTTTGCTGGGCGGCAGGTGCCAACGTTCCTCCAGAGGCGGAGGAAGAGGCCGAGGCGGCAGCAGCAGAATAGGCCGAGGCGGCAGCAGCAGAAGAGGTAGCAGGGGGAGCCTGAGTGACTTCCTTGGTTTTAAGGTGTTTACTCCACTGCAGTTCATGCTTTGCATGCAGGTGCCTGGTCATGCAGGTTGTGCTCAGGTTCAGAACGTTAATGCCTCGCTTCAGGCTCTGATGGCACAGCGTGCAAACCACTCGGGTCTTGTCGTCAGCACATTGTTTGAAGAAGTGCCATGCCAGGGAACTCCTTGAAGCTGCCTTTGGGGTGCTCGGTCCCAGATGGCGGCGGTCAGTAGCAGGCGGAGTCTCTTGGCGGCGGGTGTTCTGCTTTTGCCCACTGCTCCCTCTTTTGCTACGCTGTTGGCTCGGTCTCACCACTGCCTCTTCCTCCGAACTGTGAAAGTCAGTGGCACGACCTTCATTCCATGTGGGGTCTAGGACCTCATCGTCCCCTGCATCGTCTTCCACCCAGTCTTGATCCCTGACCTCCTGTTCAGTCTGCACACTGCAGAAAGACGCAGCAGTTGGCACCTGTGTTTCGTCATCATCAGAGACATGCTGAGGTGGTATTCCCATGTCCTCATCATCAGGAAACATAAGTGGTTGTGCGTCAGTGCATTCTATGTCTTTCACCGCTGGGGAAGGGCTAGGTGGATGCCCTTGGGAAACCCTGCCAGCGGAGTCTTCAAACAGCATAAGAGACTGCTGCATAACTTGAGGCTGAGACAGTTTCCCTGGTATGCATGGGGGTGATGTGACAGACTGATGGGGTTGGTTTTCAGGCGCCATCTGTGCGCTTTCTGCAGAAGACTGGGTGGGAGATAATGTGAACGTGCTGGATCCACTGTCGGCCACCCAATTGACTAATGCCTGTACCTGCTCAGGCCTTACCATCCTTAGAACGGCATTGGGCCCCACCATATATCGCTGTAAATTCTGGCGGCTACTGGGACCTGAGGTAGTTGGTACACTAGGACGTGTGGATGTGGCAGAACGGCCACGTCCTCTCCCAGCACCAGAGGGTCCACTAACACCACCACGACCATGTCCACGTCCGCGTCCCTTACTAGATGTTTTTCTCATTGTTATGGTTCACCACAACAACAAATATATTATTTGGCCCAATGTATTGTATTCAAATTCAGCGGGATATAAATTTGAGGCCTAGTATTTAGGCGCTGGGTGACCGGTATGGATTTAGTGACAGAATTAGACTTGGAAATGCACAGAAGCGTGTGTGTGAAGTTATTCTGAATGACCCTATGTGCACCTTCAATATGATCTACCCTTTTAGGGATAGATTTCAAATAGCTCTGATATAGCAGAAACGACTAAATTATGAAATTGCTAAATTGGGAATTGTATTTCAACCCAGAACAAAAAATGTGCTTTGACGGACACTAAATAACTTTCCCAGCCACAACAGGACAGCGGTAACGAGAGATTTAGCGGGATATAAATTTGAGGCCTAGTATTTAGGCGCTGGGTGACAGGTATGGGTTTAGTGACAGAATTAGATTTGGAAATGCACAGTAGCGGGTGTGTGAAGTTATTCTGAATGACCCTATGTGCACCTTGAATATTATATACCCTTTTAGGGATAGATTTCAAATAGCTCTGATATAGCAGAAACCACTAAATTATGAAATTGCTAAATTGGGAATTGTATTTCAACCCAGAACAAGAAATGTGCTTGAACGGACACTAAATAACTCGCCCAGCTACAGCACTAGGGACAGATTTAGCGGGATATAAATTTGAGGCCTAGTATTTAGGCGCTGGGTGACAGGTATGGGTTTAGTGCCAGAATTAGACTTGGAAATACACAGTAGCGGGTGTGTGTGAAGTTATTCTGAATGACCCAATGTGCACCTTGAATATTATATACCCTTTTAGGGATAGATTTCAAATAGCTCTGATATAGCAGAAACCACTAAATTATGAAATTGCTAAATTGGGAATTGTATTTCAACCCAGAACAAGAAATGTGCTTGAACGGACACTAAATAACTCGCCCAGCTACAGCACTAGGGACAGATTTAGCGGGATATAAATTTGAGGCCTAGTATTTAGGCGCTGGGTGACAGGTATGGGTTTAGTGCCAGAATTAGACTTGGAAATACACAGTAGCGGGTGTGTGTGAAGTTATTCTGAATGACCCAATGTGCACCTTGAATATTATATACCCTTTTAGGGATAGATTTCAAATAGCTCTGATATAGCAGAAACCACTAAATTATGAAATTGCTAAATTGGGAATTGTATTTCAACCCAGAACAAGAAATGTGCTTGAACGGACACTAAATAACTCGCCCAGCTACAGCACTAGGGACAGATTTAGCGGGATATAAATTTGAGGCCTAGTATTTAGGCGCTGGGTGACAGGTATGGGTTTAGTGCCAGAATTAGACTTGGAAATACACAGTAGCGGGTGTGTGTGAAGTTATTCTGAATGACCCAATGTGCACCTTGAATATTATATACCCTTTTAGGGATAGATTTCAAATAGCTCTGATATAGCAGAAACCACTAAATTATGAAATTGCTAAATTGGGAATTGTATTTCAACCCAGAACAAGAAATGTGCTTGAACGGACACTAAATAACTCGCCCAGCTACAGCACTAAGGACAGATTTAGCGGGATATAAATTTGAGGCCTAGTATTTAGGCGCTGGGTGACAGGTATGGGTTTAGTGCCAGAATTAGACTTGGAAATACACAGTAGCGGGTGTGTGTGAAGTTATTCTGAATGACCCAATGTGCACCTTGAATATTATATACCCTTTTAGGGATAGATTTCAAATAGCTCTGATATAGCAGAAACCACTAAATTATGAAATTGCTAAATTGGGAATTGTATTTCAACCCAGAACAAGAAATGTGCTTGAACGGACACTAAATAACTCGCCCAGCTACAGCACTAAGGACAGATTTAGCGGGATATAAATTTGAGGCCTAGTATTTAGGCGCTGGGTGACAGGTATGGGTTTAGTGCCAGAATTAGACTTGGAAATACACAGTAGCGGGTGTGTGTGAAGTTATTCTGAATGACCCAATGTGCACCTTGAATATTATATACCCTTTTAGGGATAGATTTCAAATAGCTCTGATATAGCAGAAACCACTAAATTATGAAATTGCTAAATTGGGAATTGTATTTCAACCCAGAACAAGAAATGTGCTTGAACGGACACTAAATAACTCGCCCAGCTACAGCACTAAGGACAGATTTAGCGGGATATAAATTTGAGGCCTAGTATTTAGGCGCTGGGTGACAGGTATGGGTTTAGTGCCAGAATTAGACTTGGAAATACACAGTAGCGGGTGTGTGTGAAGTTATTCTGAATGACCCAATGTGCACCTTGAATATTATATACCCTTTTAGGGATAGATTTCAAATAGCTCTGATATAGCAGAAACCACTAAATTATGAAATTGCTAAATTGGGAATTGTATTTCAACCCAGAACAAGAAATGTGCTTGAACGGACACTAAATAACTCGCCCAGCTACAGCACTAAGGACAGATTTAGCGGGATATAAATTTGAGGCCTAGTATTTAGGCGCTGGGTGACAGGTATGGGTTTAGTGCCAGAATTAGACTTGGAAATACACAGTAGCGGGTGTGTGTGAAGTTATTCTGAATGACCCAATGTGCACCTTGAATATTATATACCCTTTTAGGGATAGATTTCAAATAGCTCTGATATAGCAGAAACCACTAAATTATGAAATTGCTAAATTGGGAATTGTATTTCAACCCAGAACAAGAAATGTGCTTGAACGGACACTAAATAACTCGCCCAGCTACAGCACTAAGGACAGATTTAGCGGGATATAAATTTGAGGCCTAGTATTTAGGCGCTGGGTGACAGGTATGGGTTTAGTGCCAGAATTAGACTTGGAAATACACAGTAGCGGGTGTGTGTGAAGTTATTCTGAATGACCCAATGTGCACCTTGAATATTATATACCCTTTTAGGGATAGATTTCAAATAGCTCTGATATAGCAGAAACCACTAAATTATGAAATTGCTAAATTGGGAATTGTATTTCAACCCAGAACAAGAAATGTGCTTGAACGGACACTAAATAACTCGCCCAGCTACAGCACTAGGGACAGATTTAGCTGGATATAAATTTGAGGCCTAGTATTTAGGCGCTGGGTGACAGGTATGGGTTTAGTGCCAGAATTAGACTTGGAAATACACAGTAGCGGGTGTGTGTGAAGTTATTCTGAATGACCCAATGTGCACCTTGAATATTATATACCCTTTTAGGGATAGATTTCAAATAGCTCTGATATAGCAGAAACCACTAAATTATGAAATTGCTAAATTGGGAATTGTATTTCAACCCAGAACAAGAAATGTGCTTGAACGGACACTAAATAACTCGCCCAGCTACAGCACTAAGGACAGATTTAGCGGGATATAAATTTGAGGCCTAGTATTTAGGCGCTGGGTGACCGGTATGGATTTAGTGACAGAATTAGACTGGGATATGGCCAAAAAATAAACAGACTATTGCTGGTTAAATGCACTTGGTGTGACAGCTTCACCCTGATGTAGGCTTTAGCCAAAAAACAACCACACCATTGAGGGTTAAATGCACTTGGTGACAGGCGCAGCTTGCCCCTGATTTAGTATATGGCCAAAAAATGAACAGACTATTGCTGGTTAAATGCACTTGGTGTGACAGCTTCACCCTGATGTAGGCTTTAGCCAAAAAACAACCACACCATTGAGGGTTAAATGCACTTGGTGACAGGCGCAGCTTGCCCCTGATTTTGTATATGGCCAAAAAATGAACAGACTATTGCTGGTTAAATGCACTTGGTGTGACAGCTTCACCCTGATGTAGGCTTTAGCCAAAAAACAACCACACCATTGAGGGTTAAATGCACTTGGTCGCAGCTTGTGCTGGCGCACCACAAGACACAAAATGGCCGCCGATCACCCCAGAAAAATGTGACTGACAAACGGTCTGGGCAGCCTAAAAACAGTGAGCAATTGAGGATCAGCAGCTCAATGATCCACAGCTGCAGATCGATCAGTTAATCAAGTCCTTTGGAGGAGTTAATCTGCCTAATCTCGCCCTACTGTCGCAGCCGCAACCTCTCCCTACGCTAATCAGAGCAGAGTGACGGGCGGCGCTATGTGACTCCAGCTTAAATAGAGGCTGGGTCACATGGTGCTCTGGCCAATCACAGCCATGCCAATAGTAGGCATGGCTGTGATGGCCTCTTGGGGCAAGTAGTATGACGCTTGTTGATTGGCTGCTTTGCAGCCTTTCAAAAAGCGCCAAGAAAGCGTCACAAAAGCGCGAAGAAAGCGACGAACACCGAACCCGAACCCGGACTTTTACGAAAATGTCCGGGTTCGGGTCCGTGTCACGGACACCCCAAAATTCGGTACGAACCCGAACTATACAGTTCGAGTTCGCTCATCCCTAGTCTCGGGGTAACTTCTCCCTCACGGGCAACTTTTTGAATACCGCCAGATCGGTCTTGATGTCGTCCGAGGGGGTCATTTTAGGGATCGACGCACGGACAGCTTTACGGGCATCGTGGACGTTCTGGGGCGCTCCTGCCGTTTGTAAAGCCATCACATGCTGTAATAGCAGCTGGTTGGTTTCCTGCTGCTGCAAGTTAGCCTCCATGAGGGCTTTCTCGACCGCCTCCATTTTGTCAGGGGACACGGTCGTAACCTTGCCGGCTTGATATAACAAAAACTTTTCAGCCTTCATACCAACCTCACTGCGTGTGCCCGCTCCGAGCCACCAAATGTGGGGATTTGCTCTGGTAGACAGGTTAGCGGAAGCAGTATAGAGGCAAGGAACCAGGTTGTAAATCAAACTTCAGTGTTTTATTCACACTCAGAAAAACATAACAGTTTTAGTGCTTCTTCATACACAGCAAAACAAAACAATGTTCACCTGGAATCCTAGGTGTCAGTTCGCATTCGGCTGAATGCTCAGCCACAGAAAAGTTCACAGGCAGGCTTTCAGGCAGCCTGCACGCCTGTTTGCAGTCTTCAGCCTTCAGCACAGAGGAGTCAACAGCTTCACTGTCAAATGGAGGTAGATCCACACCAACTGATAGTGCTGACTGCTTTATAAGACTGCCAAGACCCGGCCTGGACCGTGGGGAGAAACCACCCACCCAGCACTTTTGACTACTCCCAGTAAAAGCCGTCCCGGATCAACTTTACAGCCATACTAAACAGCTGAAGTGTCAGACTGCAATCTGCAATAATGACACTTGAGAAAAACCGGCTCTTACCTCACTGAGGCCAGGAACCTCGGTGACACATACCGACCATCAATGACAGCCCCTTGTGCCTTCCTAATATATACAGTCATGTGAAAAAATTAGGACACCCTTTGAAAGCATGTGGTTTTTTGTAACATTTTTAATAAAAGGTTATTTCATCTCCGTTTCAACAATACAGAGAGATTAAAGTAATCCAACTAAACAAAGAAAACTGAAGAAAAGTCTTTTCAAGATCTTCTGTAAATGTCATTCTACAAAAATGCCTATTCTAACTGAGGAAAAAGATAGGACACCCTCACATGTATTCCCTCTTAAATTGGCTCAGATCTCACACAGGTATATCACACCAGGTGCACATAATTAGTAGATCGTTACTCTGCATGTTGAATGAGGCTTGCCCTATTTAAACCTCAGACATTTAGTTTGGTGTGCTCCTGACTGTTGAAGTGAGAGTGAGCACCATGGTGAGAGCAAAAGAGCTGTCAGAGGACTTCAGAAAAAAGATTGTAGCAGCCTATGAGTCTGGGAAGGGATTTAAAAAGATCTCAAAAGATTTTGAAATCAGCCATTCCACTGTCCGGAAGATAGTCTACAAGTGGAGGGCTTTCAAAACAACTGCCAACATGCCCAGGACTGGTCGCCCCAGCAAGTTCACCCCAAGAGCAGACCGCAAGATGCTAAAAGAGGTCTCCAAAAACCCTAAAGTGTCATCTCGAGAACTACAGCAGGCTCTGGCTACTGTTGATGTAGAAGTACATGCCTCTACAATCAGAAAGAGACTGTACAAGTTTAACTTGCATGGGAGGTGTGCAAGGAGGAAACCTTTGCTTTCCAAGAGAAACATCGAGGCCAGACTGACATTTGCCAGAGATAAAGTTGACAAAGACCAGGACTTCTGGAATAATGTTCTTTGGACAGATGAGTCCAAAATTGAATTATTTGGACACAACAGCAGAGGACATGTTTGGCGTAAACCAAACACAGCATTCCAAGAAAAGAACCTCATACCAACTGTGAAGCATGGAGGTGGAAGTGTCATGGTTTGGGGCTGCTTTGCTGCAGCAGGACCTGGTCAGCTCACCATCATAGAATCCACGATGAATTCTACTGTGTATCAGAAGGTGCTTGAAGAACATGTGAGACCATCAGTTAGAAAATTAAAGCTGAAGCGGAACTGGACCATGCAACATGACAATGACCCAAAACATACTAGTAAATCAACCAAAGATTGGCTGAAAAAGAAGAAATGGAGAGTCCTGGAATGGCCAAGTCAAAGTCCAGATTTGAATCCCATTGAGATGCTGTGGGGTGACTTGAAAAGGGCTGTACGTGCAAGAAACCCCTCAAACATCTCACAGCTGAAAAAGTTCTGCATTGAGGAGTGGGGTAAAATTTCCTCAGACCGATGTCGAAGACTGGTAGATGGCTACAAGAACTGTCTCACTGCAGTTATTTCAGCCAAAGGAGGTAACACTCGCTATTAGGGGCAAGGGTGTCCTATCTTTTTCCTCAGTTAGAATAGGCATTTTTGTAGAATGACATTTACAGAAGATCTTGAAAAGACTTTTCTTCAGTTTTCTTTGTTTAGTTGGATTACTTTAATCTCTCTGTATTGTTGAAACGGAGATGAAATAACCTTTTATTAAAAATGTTACAAAAAACCACATGCTTTCAAAGGGTGTCCTAATTTTTTCACATGACTGTATATATATATATATATATATATATATATACACACACACACACACACACTGCATCTATTATGCAGTAAAATAGATGCAGTGGACATACAGTAGGTACAGTATGTAGTAAATACAGCAGTGTAATGATGTGTGAGGTACAATGTATAATACATGCAGTCTGTACAGATATATAGTATATCCAGCAGTGTACTGATTTGTAAGGTACGAAGTATAATAGATGCAGTGTGTACAGATATATAGTGTATACAGCAGTGTACTGATATGTGAGGTATGAGCTGTCATTTATACCTCATACTTCACACATGAGTACACTGCTGTACACTACGTGCAGAATTATTAGGCAAATGAGTATTTTGACCACATCATCCTCTTTATGCATGTTGTCTTACTCCAAGCTGTATAGGCTCGAAAGCCTACTACCAATTAAGCATATTAGGTGATGTGCATCTCTGTAATGAGAAGGGGTGTGGTCTAATGACATCAACACCCTATATCAGGTGTGCATAATTATTAGGCAACTTCCTTTCCTTTGGCAAAATGGGTCAAAAGAAGGACTTGACAGGCTCAGAAAAGTCAAAAATAGTGAGATATCTTGCAGAGGGATGCAGCACTCTTAAAATTGCAAAGCTTCTGAAGCGTGATCATCGAACAATCAAGCATTTCATTCAAAATAGTCAACAGGGTCGCAAGAAGCGTGTGGAAAAACCAAGGCGCAAAATAACTGCCCATGAACTGAGAAAAGTCAAGCGTGCAGCTGCCAAGATGCCACTTGCCACCAGTTTGGCCATATTTCAGAGCTGCAACATCACTGGAGTGCCCAAAAGCACAAGGTGTGCAATACTCAGAGACATGGCCAAGGTAAGAAAGGCTGAAAGACGACCACCACTGAACAAGACACACAAGCTGAAACGTCAAGACTGGGCCAAGAAATATCTCAAGACTGATTTTTCTAAGGTTTTATGGACTGATGAAATGAGAGTGAGTCTTGATGGGCCAGATGGATGGGCCCGTGGCTGGATTGGTAAAGGGCAGAGAGCTCCAGTCCGACTCAGACGCCAGCAAGGTGGAGGTGGAGTACTGGTTTGGGCTGGTATCATCAAAGATGAGCTTGTGGGGCCTTTTTGGGTTGAGGATGGAGTCAAGCTCAACTCCCAGTCCTACTGCTAGTTTCTGGAAGACACCTTCTTCAAGCAGTGGTACAGGAAGAAGTCTGCAAGGTAAGAAAAACATGATTTTCATGCAGGACAATGCTCCATCACACACGTCCAAGTACTCCACAACGTGGCTGGCAAGAAAGGGTATAAAAGAAGAAAATCTAATGACATGGCCTCCTTGTTCACCTGATCTGAACCCCATTGAGAACCTGTGGTCCATCATCAAATGTGAGATTTACAAGGAGGGAAAACAGTACACCTCTCTGAACAGTGTCTGGGAGGCTGTGGTTGCTGCTGCACGCAATGTTGATGGTGAACAGATCAAAACACTGACAGAATCCATGGATGGCAGGTTTTTGAGTGTCCTTGCAAAGAAAGGTGGCTATATTGGTCACTGATTTGTTTTTGTTTTGAATGTCAGAAATGTATATTTGTGAATGTTGAGATGTTATATTGGTTTCACTGGTAAAAATAAATAATTGAAATGGGTATATATTTGTTTTTTGTTAAGTTGCCTAATAATTATGTACAGTAATAGTCACCTGCACACACAGATATCCCCCTAAAATAGCTAAAACTAAAAACAAACTAAAAACTACTTCCAAAAATATTCAGCTTTGATATTAATGAGTTTTTTGGGTTCATTGAGAACATGGTTGTTGTTCAATGATAAAATTAATCCTCAAAAATACAACTTGCCTAATAATTCTGCACTCCCTGTATATATTGGCCATGAGCAGATAGTGGGAGGGGTTATAAATGGGTCATGGGGGCCTAATTTAGATTCTTGCTATGGGGCCCAGTGATTTCTATGTCTGTCCCTGACTAGTACATTCATTGTAACATCATAGTAGAAGCCCACAAGAGCACATCTCCATGTCTTTAGACTACATTGGCTACTTGTTTTATTTTGCATGAATACTGGGACTAAAAGTAAAATAAAAGTTGATCAACAACTTTTTTATGAACATATATATAGAGGAAGATTTATCATTGTCCAGCGATGTACGCCGGGCTATGATAACCAGTAGCGCTGCCGATTGCTGCAGCTGATTTATGATGAGGCACACTCCTCCTCATAAACTAGGCACAGTGCCTGGCAGCTGGCGTAGATTTCAGTCTTTTTCCACGCCAGAAAACTGGCATAGAAGATGATAAATGTAGCAGGGCCTCTGACCCTGCCCCTCCCCCACCACACCCCCTTTTTGAGAAATTGGAGAGGCCAGCAAAGTAATGGAGCACTTTTACCTTTTGTGTCACCCCTTTCTCCTCATAGATTGTACGCTCTTTCGAGCAGGGCCCTCATTGATTTGTCTGTTGCTATGTTATTTATGAATGTTTACACATGAACCCATGAGTTGTAAAACGCTGTGGAATAGTGAGTTAGTGCAGAGGGTCCCCCCGATCAGACCTATGTGAGGATCGGCTAGCACCGACTACATAGGATGTCTCGATTGTAGTTCAGTTTATCATCCCTCTCAGCAGGTGTAAAAAAAAAATTGTCCTGCTAAAATCGTGGAGAGCCTGTAGTCATCCCTCTTCCGAATGGTGATAATGCAGCTGTCACCACCCAAGCAACTCAGCCTGCATCTGCCCATTTGCGCAAGGGAATCAGAGAGACTCCCTGCCTCCATCTCCACTGCATATTGCCACGGTCTGTCGGGGTCATCTGCCTGGCCTTCCTTATTGCCCTCCAGCTCCTCTCCTGTCACTTGTGCAGATAAACCACCTATTTATGTATCTATTTCCTGTGCATTAATGTCTTCCTCCTCGTTCTCCTCTGCCAATTCAGCCCCCACAGGGCTCAGGTGGCCATTAGAAGTAGGCCCCACATCTCCTATCCCCCGGCCAGCCAGATTTATCAGCATCTGCTCCAGGACGTGAAGGAGTGAAATGGCATCATGTATCCTGTAGTCCTGGCAACTGACAAATAAAGTGGCCTCCTTAAAGGGCCTGAGCAAACGGCAGGTGTCACCTATGATCTGCCAATGGCTAACGTTGAAGTTACACAGGGGAGTACCTCTGTCCACCTGCATTATCAAATAAATTGTTCACAGCCTTCCTTTGCTCAAATAGTCGGTTCAACATGTGGAGGATGGAGATCTGTGTGGAAACATTGCATATGAGACGATGTTGGGGAACACTGTTCAGCCTTTACAGCTCAAGCAGAGCGTGTTTTGGTGAGGAGACAGCCAGGATTTGATTTCTTGATGAAAGATGCGGTGGAGACCTGACTGCTGGAGAAGGGGTGCGGGCCACTGGAAGATGCCTCACCTGTACCACTACATTAGCGTTATGGTTTTCCCAGGCCACTTTATGGTGGCACTCCATGTGTTGATGCAGGGCCGTGGTGCCAACATTGCCCATAGGTCCTACATATGGCCACGCTGACATCCGACGGCGACTTGATAAAAAAATTCCCACACCGGTGAGTATGCCATTTTACCCCCACCACTGCATGATGACTGCCTGCCACTGCTTCTATCTATAAAGCCATGCACTGCCAGTTGTTTCTGGACAGGTAGGCTCCTGAGTAGTAGACAGTCTACCCTGGGCATGTTTGGCTCCAGATCTCACACTGCTGTCATCCTGCTGGCACATGGCCAGGCTTGTACCCTGTTGACTCAGCTGCATGCTGCCACCCTGCTGCTGTCTCACAAGCAAGCTGCCACCTTCACCCCTTGATGATAATGATGAAGCTCCCTCTTCACCTGGCTCCCATGTGCGATCGGCTACATTCTTTACCTTCTGCTACTACTGTCTGCTCATCACTTATGTTACCCTCACCAGTGTCAAGGCCATATCCCTGACCGCTCGCAACACATGCTCCTACACGACTGTCATCATCACTACTTAGATGCCTACTGGAGGAAGCAGTGGATCTCTCCTTCAAATCTGTGCTGGGCAGTAGCTGCTGACTGTCCTCAATAATATCTTCCTCGCTGAAAAGTTGAGAAGAGCCGGCGGCAAACATCACTTGCCTCGTAGAAGGAGCAGCAAAGGAAAGAGGCAGGTTCAGAGCAGGTGAGGGCACAGAGCTTTTTCCTTGACTAGGAGTGTGGTGTCAGAGGAACCCAAAGACTCCTGGCTGTGGGTGTCTGATGTCAGTTGAGATAATGTTGAAGACCGAGTCAACCATTCCAGGACAGCGGAATTGGTCGTCAAAACATGACCGCTAGATGACAGTGGCAGCTCTGGCTTGTTGCTGCGGCTGCTGCTACCACCCCCTTCTGCTCCTACTTCTACTTCTGCCGGTAACAGCAACATTTTTGCCATTGCCCGTTCCTTTAAAGGACCCTGGCACCTCTTTGTTGGGCATACTGTACAGTAACTGTAATTGTATATATAAAATAAGCTATTTAATATCAACAGTGGTATTAGACAGCCTAGTCACCCCAATTTGAGAATCAAGGTCTAATGGAATTGCATATCTATGAACAAGATGGACTCCCCAATATTAGTAAAAATAGACAGCTTATTCACCCCTATTTGAGAATCAAGGCCTAAGGGAATTGCTTGTCTATGAAACAAGGTGGGCACCCCAATAACAGTAAAAATAGTGTATTTATCACAATTTGAGAATCGAGGAGTAATAGAATTGCGTATCTATTAAACAAGGTGAACACCCCAATAACAGTAGTATTAGACCCCAATTTGAAAATCAAAGGGTAATAGAATTGCTTATTTATTTAACAAGGTGGACACTTTTCAATTTGATAGCTCTGTGCCTAATACAGTGATTGATTCAAAGTTGGCTGTCTCCTATGGATCCCTTCAGCTTCAGATTACACAGCTTGCACTGCCCCTGCAGTCTCCCTATGTTCGCCCTATGCTCACCCTACAGTGTGTAAAAACTCTCCCTACAATCTCCTTACACTGTCCCTGTAGTCTCCTTATCCAATATTCCACAATTAAAGAGCTCTTGAACACTGTCCCTAGTGCTAGGGTCTCTCCCTATGATCAGATCACAGTGAAATGGTGGAGATCACGCAGGATGAGACTTTTCTAGGGCTGTGACATCACAGGGGATGGGCATCTGCTGATTGGCTAGCTGCATAGCATTATGGGTCATATCGCATTCCCGGGATTCTTACTTTCACTCTGTAATACCTGTTGCCACCATTTTAGAAAAAAAAAATGACTCGTAACCACGAAGAGTGAGGAAATTCAGATTTGTTGGGAATCAAATTTTTCCTAAAGTTCGTATTAAAATCCACTTCAGATGCTTTGATCCACTCAACACTAATTGTGTGTATAAATTATTATTATAATTTTTTTGATAGAGCAGCTACAGCCAAAGAGTAGCTTTTTAATAAGCTGCCAACCCTTTATATGTGAAGAAATATTATGTTGCACTATATGGTGATGAAGCTTAGATTGTATAGATTAGGAAATAGATATAGGGAATGGTTAGATCAGGGGCGTCGCTAGCTTAAAACATTCGGGGCCTGGGCCCCGGATATTTTGTCCCATGCCCCGAATATTTTGTCAGCCTGCCTGCTAGATACAACTGTATTGCCGTACACAGAACGGCAATACAATTGAATCTAATACACTGGGAAGAGCTGAAGGACCTGTGGTGACATCACAGGTCATGTGATCAGCAAAACAGGCTGTGATAGGATGACCTGGATGATGTCACCATCATGTGACCAGTGCAGGATTGCTCTCACAAGCAGCCCCAAATGCATCAGTTTAACCCCAATGCATTCTGAATGGATGCGGATCCATTCAGAATGCATTCGTTCGGCTCCGTATGGCCCCCCGTTCTGTTTTGGAGGCGGACCCCAAAATGCTGCAAGCAGCGTTTTTGTGTCCGCACGACCTTGCGGAGCCAAATGGATCCGTCCTGACTTACAATGTAAGTCAATGGGGACGGGTTCCTTTGCATTGACACAAAATGGTGCAATTGTAAACGGATCCGTCCCCCATTGACTTTCAATGTAAGTCAGGACGGATCTGTATTGGGACTTAGAAATTCTAATCTAATACAAACGAATCGGTCCTGAACGGATGCATTCGTTTGTATTATCGGTGCGGATCTGTCCTGTACAAGTACAGGACAGATCCGCACGAATGCAAGTGTGAAAGTAGCCTTACATGGGATGTTTACATGGGATTGTGCGTTGGAGGCGGCTGGGGAGGAGGTAATGTTATTTACATGGGACTGTATAGTGGAGGGAGGATTATAACTGCAGGGGGCACTGCAGATCCAGGGGACATTATAGGCGGTCTTATTACTACTGGGGGCTGTATAGGAGGGTCTTATAGATCCATCTTATTTCTACTAAGAGCACTATGGGGGGCTTTATTACCACTGGGGGAACAATAGGGGGCCTGATTTCTACTGGGGAGATTATTATTATGGTAGGGCTCTTCTAATAATGGAGGCATTGTTGAGGAGCATTATCACGGTTGGGGCAGTGTTACTAATGAGGGCATTCTAGAAGGGAATTACTATTGGTGGGACTATGAGGAGCACTATTACTATGGGCGGCAGTAATGTTTCTTCAGGATAGTATTTGGGGGTATTGGGGGGGCAGGGGCATAACTAAAGGCTCATGGACCCCGGTGCAAGAGTTCAGCTTGGGCCCCCCTTCCCTCAGTGCTTTGTGTGTCTTCTTATGCGGCACAAGTGTCTTTGGGCCCCTTTTAGGCTCTTGGGCTCGGTAGCGACTGCTACCTCTGCACCTCCGTTAGCTACACCCCTGGGGGGGGGGGGGGGGCACAGAAAGCAGCAGGATAACACTGTGGGGACTCCAGTTGGGGGATAATGATAGAATGTGAGGAAGCTAGGATGTCTGTGTGTCACACTCTGCAGACACGAGGCGGCTGAGAGAAGTTGTCCAGACCGAGTGGAGAAGATGATGAGAGAGAAGATCTACAGAGAAGATGATGACAGAGAGGAGGCCCTGGATGTGACAGGTAAGTGCTGCTGTATAGCAAGTACAGCAAAGTGTGGGGGGACATATTTATTGGGGCTTGCGCCCCGGATCTTTTGAGACCCTAGCAACGCCCCTGGGTTAGATATATGGTCCTGATGGATCAATACTTTAGATTTTATGTAAGAATCTAGTCTAAGATAAGTTATAGGTTAAAGTGGGGGGGGGGGGGGGGGGGGTTGGAGGGGTATATTATTTAACCCCTTCTACCCCAGGCCAGTTTTCACCTTCCTGCCCAGGCCATTTTTTGTAAATCTGATGTGTCACTTTATGTGGTAATAAGTTTGGAACACTTTTACTTATCCAAGCCATTCTGAGATTGTTTTCTCATGATACTTTGTACTTCATGACAGTGGTAAGTTTGAGTCGATATATTTCACCTTTATTTATTTTAAAAAATCCAAAATGTATCCAAAAAGTTTGAAAAAATTCACAGTTTTCTAAATTTTAATTTCTCCACTTTTACGACAGATAGAAATACCTCATAAAATACTTATCAATCAACATTCCCCATATGTCTACTATGTTGGCATCATTTTGTAAATGTCATTACATTTTTTTAGGACGTTAGAAGGCTTAGAATTTTAGAAGCAATTTTTAAGCATCAGTTCAGTTATAAAGTGATTTTGAGGTGCTTACATAATAGAAATCACTCATAAATGACCCCATTTTAGATACTACCTTCCTCAAATTATTCAAAACTAATTTTATAAACTATGTTAACCTTTGAGGTGTTCCACAAGAATAAAAGGAAAATGAAGGGGAAATTTCAAAATTTCATTTTTTTTTCCAGATTTTTTATGTTAATCAATTTTTTTTTGCAACATAGCAAGGCTTAACAGAAAAAAATAAACCTTAATATGCATTACTCTGATTCTGCAGTTTACAGAAATACCCTATATGTGGTGGTAAACTTCTCTATGGGCATATGGCAGTGGTCAGGAGGAAAGGAGCGCCATATGGTTTTTGGAGGCAGATTTTGCTAGAATGTTTTTAGGCACCATTTTGTATTTGAAGAGACCCTGATGTACCACAGTGGAAACTCTCAAAAATGTGCTGTCACAGGAGCCAGGAAACCATACCACATGCAAATGCAGGTAAAATAAAGTTGTTTATTTAAAGGAACATAAATAAACATTCATCAGGGACAGCGAGGTTAGGAAGAAGCTGGTCAAGTCCAATGCAGGTAGTCGTCCAAGCCGGAATCAGTTCCAAAGCAGGTAGTCGTCCAAGCCATGGTCAGGTCCAAAGCGGGTAGTCATCCAAGCCGGGGTCAGATCCAAAGCGGGTACATCTGCTGATGCGGGGTCGAGAGCCAGAGGAAACGTCAGCCAGGCTGGATCATTTACACACAAGGAGCTCAGACTGCCAGAGATGCACCTTGG
Source organism: Bufo gargarizans (assembly GCF_014858855.1). Lineage (NCBI taxonomy): Eukaryota > Metazoa > Chordata > Amphibia > Anura > Bufonidae > Bufo > Bufo gargarizans. The sequence goes on along the minus strand of NC_058082.1, from coordinate 301,723,248 downwards.
AGAACAAACGCAAGGGCAATGAACCTGAAGCCTGAGCAGACTGATATAGTCAGGTGTTGCCACATCATCACTGTGCGATTCCAGGCAGCAGGCAAGTGATGATGCATTCAGAGGTTATAAGAGACTGCAGTCCGCACATGTCCAAAATGGCGCCACCATGAGGACAAGGTAAGATGTTGACAGTACCCTCCCCTCAATGGCCCCTCCTCCGCAGAGCAAAAACGTTTTTTGCAGAAAGCGAGCATAGAAAGCACGGAGAAGGGCAAACATCAGCGGAGGAAACCCAGGAGCACTCCTCAGAACCATAACCTCTCCAGTGAACCAGGAATTGTACTCGACCTCGGAGCAGCCAAGAATCCAGGAATGGGATGAGGGGGAGGAAGTGAGGCAGTATAGCGATTGCAAACCAGTGGCTTCAAAAGCGACACGTGGAAGACGTTAGAGATACGCATGCCAGGAGGAAGGTCAAAGGCATAAGCAACCGGGTTCACCTTACGGAGGATGCGAAAAGGTCCAACAAAACGGGGGACCAGTTTAGTCGATAACCACACCCTCTCCCCAACTCGGTACGAAGGAGCAGGCAAACACCTCCGGTCAGCCTGGAGCTTCTGACGCTGAGCAGAAACCTATAACGACTCTTGAATCCGCACCTAGGAGGAACGGAGAGCACGGAGATGATCCTCCACAGCTGGAATGTCCTGTGGCAAGAACGACTCAGGCAGCACAGAGGACTGGAAACCAAAATTCACCATAAATTGAGACATTCTGGAGGATGATTTGATGGCAGAGTTCCTGGCAAACTCCACCCAGGGAGGCAGATCAGCCCAATTGTCATAATGGTCAGAGATATAGCAGCAGAGAAATTGCTCCAGGGCTTGGTTGGAACGCTCAGCGGCACCATTAGACTGTGTATGGTAGGCTGAGGAGAAGGAGAGGTGAACACCCAACTGAGAACAAAAGGCATGCCAGAACCTAGAAACAAACTGGCTCCTGCAGTCTGAGACAATCTCCTTAGGCAACCCGTGTAAACGGAAGACCTCCCTGGCAAACACTGTGGCCAGCTCCGGAGCGGTAGACAGCTTCTTAAACGGAACACAGTGGCACATCTTGGAGAACCGATCGACAACCATGAGGATAACCGTGTAACCTTGGGATGCAGAAAGATCCACAATAAAGTCCATGGCCAGGTGAGACCAGGGATGCTCCCCCATTGGCAATGGGATGCAGTAGACCCAAGGGTAGGCAGCTGGAAGATTTGTTCTGCACACAGACAGAACACGCAGCCACATATCAGAATACGCTCAACATCAGTGCGGAGAGACGGCCACCAGAACTGATGGGAAACAGCCCAAGACATCTGGTTCTTACCAGGATGACCGTCAGTCCTTGAATTGTGGTACGTGCGCAGCAGCTTGATGCACACACCCCTCAGGCACAAAACATTTGCCAGCAGGTCTCACCGTGGGTGCATTGGACTGAGCAGCCAAGATATGTTCCCCAAGAGGAGAGGTCAAGTTGGTGCGGATAGCAGCCACGATATGATCGGAAGGTATGACTGGCATCGGCACGGAGTGCTCCCTGGACAACTCAGAATACTGTCGAGACAAGGCATCAGCCTTAATATTCTTGGATCCGAGCAAATAGGAGACCGCATAGTTAAATCAAGACAAGAATAAGGTCCATCTAGCCTGACGAGGTGTAAGCATCTTGGTCTCCAAGAGATACGTCAGCTTCTTATGGTCGGTAAGAATGAAAACTGGAACCACAGAACCTTCAAGCAAGTATCTCCACTGTTTGAGAGCCAGGATGAAAGCTAAGAGCTCTCTGTCTCCGATCACGTAATTGCATTCTGCTAGAGACAGCTTCTTAGATTAGAACCCACAAGGAAGCAAGGGTCCATCAGGTGCCCGACGCTGCAACAGGAGGGCGTCTACTTCTGTCTCAGACGCATCCACCCTACAGGACAAAGGGCAAACCAGGATTGGGATGAGACAGAATCAGAGCTGAAGCGAAAGCACACTTGAGGCCCTCAAAAGCCTGGGAAGTGGCAGGCGTCCAATTGTGGGGATCGCTGCCCTTCTTAGTCAGATCTGAGATGGGTTTGGCCAATGCGGAAAAGTTCCTGATAAATTTCCAATAATAGTTGGCAAACTCAAGGAAACGCTGAATGGAACAGAGACCACTGGGGCGAGCCCATTGCAGAACTGCTGAAACCTTCTGAGGGTCAGTGGAGAACCCTTCAGCAGAAATGATATAGCCCAAGAAAGCAAGCTGAGACAGGTGAAATTCAAACAGCTCAAACTGAAAAGCCCATTCCTACGTAACCGTTGAAGCACCCAACAACTAAAGCCTAATTTGGTCAATAACCTCACTTGTCCCAGATGATAAAACTTAACTTTTAAGAAAGTGTTTAAGAAAGAGCTAAAGAGGATTAAAACTATCTGATGCCTAGTCTGTAGTGAGCTTGATGTGCTATAGTTGCTAGGTCACACACTTGCTACCTATATAGCACTCAGTGCTTAAACGTCCTGTGTATGTTACTATAATTCAGCCACTATTCACTTGTGGAACTGTACTGACGCTAGACTGCACTTTTCACTTGGAACAGACAGTTTTCAGCAGCTAAGGCTACTTTCACACTAGCGTTCGGGTGTCCGCTTGTGAGTTCCGTTTGAAGGAGCTCACGAGCGGACCCGAACGCTTCCGTCCAGCCCTGATGCAGTCTGAATGGAGCGGATCCGCTCAGACTGCATCAGTCTGGCGGCGTTCAGCCTCCGCTCCGCTCGCCTCCGCACGGACAGGCGGACAGCTGAACGCTGCTTGCAGCGTTCGGGTGTCCGCCTGGCCGTGCGGAGGCGTGCGGATCCGTCCAGACTTACAATGTAAGTCAATGGGGACGGATCCGTTTGAAGATGACACACTATGGCTCAATCTTCAAACGGATCCGTCCCCCATTGACTTTACATTGAAAGTCTGGACGGATCTGTCTGAGGCTATTTTCACACTTAAATATTTTAACAATATAATGCAGATGGATCCGTTCTGAACGGAGCCACCGTCTGCATTATATGAGCGGATCCGTCTCAGACGGATCCGCTCTGAACGCTAGTGTGAAAGTAGCCTTAAAAACACTAAACTCTGTCCCCCAAAATGTTTCGCCAGCTAATCTGGCTTCATCAGGGGTTCTGGACAGCATTGAATAGAGATGCTGCTGCTGGACTTTATAAAGGGTATCTCCACCTTAACTACCTGTTAGAGAGCCAATGGGCATGTATGCGAGGTGGAACAGGGTGGTAACAACAATTAGCAATCTGCCAATAGGGAGTCCAAACAACACTATGACATCCACCAACATCATCTAGGTGGGTGTATTATGGGTGTGCTAGTACGCAACATGTACACATGCAGCTACGCAGGATCTTTAAGTTGCCATCGAAATAGAAATCCACAGTGCGCCTGCATGAGCACTCAGTGCGGAAGCCTGGCTGCGACCGGACTTACCTATTACAAGCACTGATCTATTGGCTGTGCAGAGACTTGGAAATATTTACGCGTTGCTGATCTAAATGCGCCTGCGTGCGCACCCAGTCTGAAAATGCACTATTTCATACCAGTGCGGCCACCATATCGAAAGCTCAAGCGCTGTCACTTGTTGATGTCACACTGCTTATAATAAAAAACAAAAATCTTAAAAAAGATAAAAGTTTTTTAGTTTTTTTCTTCCCTTTCTCCTTTCCCTTCCCTTTCCCCTTTTTTCATCACCTTCAGCATATTGCTGGTGTAATCCTATGTACTAGATATCAATTGCCAATACCTCCTTAGGTTTGATATCCTTAATGCATGTGGTATAGGAGTGATGGATTACTAAGGTGTCCCCAGACCATCCATATCTAGGATAAAAATGATCTTTTATTATCATCATATAGCATAGGGTTCCAAACTTCAAGAACCAAGTAGCAGCGTCTTGTTTACTGCTCACAAATCGTCATAATAGGGTTTCTGTCTACATAGATGAAAAATTATTCTAGAAAAGAAGAAAATGTAAAGCCTACATTTACCCTGGGTTCACACCTGAGCGTTTCTCAAACGCGCGTTTTACGCGCGTTTTTGTCGCGCGTTCTTATGCGCGTTTTTTGCAATAGTAAACGCGCGTTTGACGCGCGTTTGTGTCATTGACTGCAGTGTCCTATGGCCACAAACGCGCGTCAAAACGCCCCAAAGAAGCTCAAGTACTTGTTTGAGCGTCGGGCGTTTTACAGCGCGTTCGTACGCGCTGTAAAACGCCCAGG